>NW_027397065.1:62709076-62805659 GCF_003265705.2 Callorhinus ursinus | reverse complement strand
GACGTGGATGGAACTGGAGGGTGTTATGCTGAGTGAAATAAGTCAATCAGAGAAAGACATGTATCATATGACCTCACTGATATGAGGAATTCTTAATCTCAGGAAACAAACTGAGGGTTGCTGGAGTGGTGGGGGGTGGGAGGGATGGGGTGGCTGGGTGATAGACATTGGGGAGGGTATGTGCTATGGTGAGCACTGTGAATTTTGCAAGACTGTTGAATCACAGATCTGTACTTCTGAAACAAATAATGCAACATATGTTAAGAAAAAAGAAAAAGAAGAAGACAGCAGGAGGGGAAGAATGAAGGGGAGTAAGTCGGAGGGGGAGACGAACCATGAGAGACAATGGACTCTGAAAAACAAACTGAGGGTTCTAGAGGGGAGGAGGGTGGGGGGATGGGTTAGCCTGGTGATGGGTATTAAAGAGGGCACATTCTGCGTGGAGCACTGGGTGTTATGCACAAACAATGAATCATGGAACACTACATCAAGAACTAATGATGTAATGTATGGTGATTAACATAACAATAAAAAATTAAAAAAAAAAAAAGAATGAACCCATTCTCTAGGCCCGGGTCAAAGAAAGGGCGTCTTCCCCAGGACAGTCACTTAACTCCG
Source organism: Callorhinus ursinus (assembly GCF_003265705.2). Classification (NCBI taxonomy): domain Eukaryota; kingdom Metazoa; phylum Chordata; class Mammalia; order Carnivora; family Otariidae; genus Callorhinus; species Callorhinus ursinus. Next base: position 62,805,041 of record NW_027397065.1, on the reverse strand, counting down.
GAAGCCTCAGTTTCTTGAACTATAAATAACATCCCCGATCTGCTCTGCGAGGTCGAAGAGGTAGATTAAAAGAGCTGCCCCATGCACCTCTCTGCAGGGTGTCCACTTCCAAGTGGACACCCTGTACCTGGCAGCCACTATTATTTAGAACTACAGACGAGCAGACCTTGACAACATCTGAGAGGTGAATGAGTCAACTCTCGTTTCATAATGATGGGACCAGATGACCAGAAGGATGTGATTTGCCCATGGTCCAGAGAAAAGGGAGAGAAGAGAAATGAGATGCCAGCTTGAGGACTCAGTCTGCATCCAGTTTTGTCCACTAACCTCATTGCTTCCTCGGGCTTCCTCCAGAAGATATACATAAACTCGTTTTTCTGGGCCCAAGGGGAGTTTGAATTCATGACATGATTAAATCTATATGGCTGTCAATATTTCTGGCCACTGGGACATCACGGAGGGAACAACAAATACAGAAAAGAGAAGAGACTATTTATCCACATCAGCTCTTTCAGAGTACATAACGCAATTTCCAAATCATGGCAGTGATTGTCTAAAATGAGGAGCCTAGGTGCCTATAAGATTAGTAAGAGGAAGTTACAAAGCAGATTATTATGGACCAGGGTGTCCTAAGCCAGGTCAGCAAGCTGGGCACTGCACCTTGAAGGCCATCATTTTGAGACCCTGCAAAGTAGAAAAGGAAGAGAAATTTAAAGCCAGGGCTCTCCGCCCATCCTCCAGAAGAATGTCTTAATTTCTTTGTCTCCAAAATCAAACGTGAACACTAGCAAGCTGTTGCCAACAGTGGGAAGCCTGTCATTTTGATGGACTGCTGTTGCCAACACCGTGAGCCATTCTGAACACATGAGACAGCCACCCAGGCCATGCATAATCTGAGGGCCCAGCCGGGAGGAGGACATCAGCTTCAGCCGTAATGTCAGATAGAGTGAGAGTTTACATGGGGCTTTGCATCCAAACAGGACGGTTTACAGGAACCCAAGGCTCGAAAGCCCAAAGCCAGAGTCTCAAGGATGCCCTGGTATGAGCAGCAGTATTATTCAACTAAACAAACTCTTGCACTTCTTCTTTACTTTCTCCTCCCTCTCTCCTTCAGCTATTTTCTGTTATTTTTTCATATGAAAAAATGGAGAGCTTCTTGGTATCTGCTTTGTAATCCAGTGCATAGTTCCCATCTCTAGGGGCCAAAAATTCCACTGTCTTTCCCCCCTACTGTATGTCAAAAAAAAAAAAAAAAATCAGACATATTCTGTCCGCAGTCTGTTACACTGCCATTCTATCAAATGTCCTCCTGTGAACTCTGACTTCTGCTGGTAATCCATTTCACCCTGTCAGTAGAAATGGCAACTCAGAGAGATGGTCAATCTTTGTGGGTAACAGAGAACAAATCATTAACTCTGTGCACACTCGAATACTAGGCAGGGTGTTCCCCAAAATCACTCCCTGGAAAAAGAGGGAATCATTTTATTTTATTTTATTATAAGATTTATTTATTTTTGAGAGAGAGAGAAAGAGCGAGCATGCTGGGGGAGGAACAAAGGGAGAGAAAGAATCCTCAAGCAGATTCCCTGCTGAACACGGAGCCCGATGACGCAGGGCTCAATACCAGGACCGAGAGATCATGACCCGAGCCGAAATCAAGAGCCGGTTGCTTCACCGACCAAGCCACCCAGGCGCTTCAAGGAAAACATTTTATATTCAGAGTCTCCTACTATAGGCTGTTCTTATCCTTATTTTATTTTTTTTTTTAAGATTTTATTTATTTATTTGACAGAGAGAGACACAGCGAGAGAGGGAACACAAGCAGGGGGAGTGGGAGAGGGAGAAGCAGGCTTCCCGCCGAGCAGGGAGCCCGATGCGGGGCTCGATCCCAGGACCCTGGGACCATGACCTGAGCTGAAGGCAGACGCTTAACGACTGAGCCACCCAGGCACCCCTCCTTATTTTATTTTGAATAACACAGTTCTTTTCGGGGAAGATACATTATCCTGAAACACCCTCAATCAATGCAAGATTCAGATGTTTGTAAGTGAAATCGGTGAACTTTAATACATATTTAATTATTCTTTCACTTAGGTGAAAGGCCTCACATTTGCAAGAGTGAGTATTAATGTGACCACGCCTTTTAAATATCACTTTTTACAGTATTACAGTAAGTGGTTGCATAGTGGATGTTGAGAATATGCAACAGCAGGATGAATGAAAGAAAACAGCTCTCCTAATGCTATGATGTTGCTTGGGAAAAACCAAAATATGACAGTGGAAAAAATATGATTTTAGAAATATTTCTTTATATGAAATGTAACATATATACAAAATGCTATTAGTATATCAATTTTATAAGCATATAAAATGATTTTAAAGTCTATGCAACTAAATTAATAAATTAAGTATTTATAAGTAGATGTTTGGTGTTTTTTGCTATATCTTTAAAACTCGAGGGGGAAGGGAAAGGGAGGACTTACTTGGAAAATGGAAGAGGGTCTCATATTTGACATTGCCTTCTATTAGGACATAGATGGTAAACACATAGACCAGGACTGAATCCTAACTGAGGTTCAAGGGGAAGAAGAGTCAACGCATTCACAAAGAATTCTTTTCTTTCCTCAGTGTTATGGAGAAAGTATGCTTGCCTTTATCTTTATCTTGATTCCAGATCCTTAGTAAATGATGGCTCTTCTCTATACATGACCATGCTAGTTTGTGAAACAAGCTCTCCTCATTTGACACCACAAAATGGGTGAAGCACTCTTGCAAAAGGAGCCACTCTAAGGAGACCCAATACATTTATTCCAAGAATGCCAGTCACGGGCCAAAACCGCGTGGAAACACCTCTTTGAGGATTGCCTTCAGAGTCCATTCACAGGACAAATGACAGAACCAGGCTCTGCAATTTATAGACAGCATTTTTTTTAACCCCAAATGGTTATACTCACGCCATTTACCAGATTGGCCTCTGGATGACTTTCTGCTCTTTCCAGAAATCATTAAATCCACTCCCTTGCACTGGCTCCCATCCCCCACCCCACCCCAAAGGATGAAGACTTGGCACAGAGTGGGACTCTCAGAAAAATGCTTTGCAGTCTCTGAAGACAATTCCACAAGAGAAGTTCCAAATGTTTAGAGGAAAACAACACAATCAGAAGAAGTATATGACCTCCCAATGAGAATGTGCTGAAAAGAGGCAACATTCCATTGGGTTCCAAGTTCTGGGAGATTTCGTTTTAAGAATCATTTTATATTCTTACTTTGTGCTTCAAATTTACAAGCCTTGCATTACACACCAGGTAGCCAGGTTTAGTCTGCTTACTACTTAGTTAAAATAGAAAGTTTAAGCTCCTTCTTCTTTTCTTCTTTTAACATTAAGCCTATAAACACAAGCTCAATTGACCTGCTTTGCCCATTAGCTTTTTTAGCAAAACAGTGAGACCCTTGTCCAAGTCACAACACTAACCCTAGAGCTGTAGAGGCAAACGTGTGATACAACGTAAGAGTCATGAACCCTGTCTTCGTTCTTCATTTAAGGAGGGTCTGAAAGCTACGGTTATATGGACTTGTCTCATTTGCAGGTCTGGTTAATACATCTCCCCTCGTACATTTTGGTCCTGGCATGCTACGGTCTGTCCATATATCATACTCTGGTCTTAGTCTTTGCTGGGCAGTGATTTTGTTGTGAATTCATTACTACTCATTTTTCAACACAGACTCTCAGAGCACATAAGTTACTCTTGTTGGGAAATCATGCTGCTTTAGAAACTTACTTTAACTCTTTCAAGCTACGAGGCTATTATTTAGTAAATACATAAATAATACTAAATAATACTAAATGAGGAAATAATAAATATTTAGTAATTTCTCATGTAGGAGTAGCTGACCCTTTAAAGGTTGTCAAGGAGCCAACTTGTGAACTGATAGGAGGATCCAATAAATGCAGACCTAATGTAACCAATCCCAGTTAAGAAATAAGTTACTCTAGGGATTTAAAAAGAGAGAATGGGTCCAGGGAAATTTGCTAATGCTTTTGGACAGAACTCTAAAATTAGGAAATGAAGGAAAACAAATTAGACTTTTACATATTTGGATTTCAGAAGAGCATTTGATTCAGAAAAGTAATTTTCCAGTTAGATTAATTCAAGCTGGGTTGACTATTTGCAGCGTAAAATACACGATTCTAGTATGATACTCATTAGAGTCACATTTCCCATTACCTCTAGAGAGTGCCTATTGCCAAATGCAGACAAGTAAGATAAGTCCTTTCACTGTGCAAAAGCTTTAGGAAATTTTTCCAGGAATTTAACCCAGAGGAAAACCCAACAGAAACAAAAACAATTTATATTTGTCCACACTAGAGCATGTCTCTGGGTTCTGCCAGACATTTTTTAGATATTCTCCAATCAATTCCTCTGGCATCTCAGAACTCCAACAATACCAGACATTGATAGGGTGTTTGCAGCGGTCAAATGCTTTCTTTGTACCTCGTGAGGTCAGATCTGCACAACCATTTGGTGGGTTTAGACATGCCGCTCCAGCTCAATGTCGGCTCTTAGAGGGAGGGATTTTGTCTACCTTGTGTACTGTCATATCCTCAGAACCCAGAAGAGTGCCTGGTCCATGGAAGGCATCGGCAACCATTCGTTGGCTTGTATAGATGAGGAAGCTCAGGGGCCTCCAGAGGAATAATAATGACACATTTGTTAAGCTTCCTAAAGTCTTCAGACAGCTGGTCCATTTATTCTGTTTTTGCAGACTCCAATATTTTATGAGGACACTACCTTCCTTTTTTGTCATAATTATACATAATTGGCACCCACCCTCCCACCCACCCCCACCACCACCCACTCGCACAGATATACTCGCTATTGTCTCTTGTTTTTCACTCAAGCCTCTTCCTGAGAAATGTTATCTATGAAACCGAGTGTGGTATGCTAGTTATAGAATTTTTATAATACACCTAAGAGTAAGGACAAAGCTGTAAATTAAAAAAGTAATAAACACTTTAGCCACGCACCGTCAGAAACCATCGTTCACATGGCACAAATTTGCTATGCCTACCACATTTGGGGCAACACTATTATACTGGTTCCTTTTAATAGCCCCAGGGGAGAAACTCTGTGAGCTAAGCAAAGCAGGCATTGTTAGCTCCAATTTACCAATGAATCAACTGAGGGGAATGGACTCAGAGTCATACAACCACCAAGTGGTAGATTTTGGACTCTTGACGAAGTCTCCTCATTGCCAGTTCAAGGTCTTCCACTATTTTACCCCCCTCCCCCAGCATCCCTGGGGAAATCTACAGCTGAGCCGCTACTTGCTCCTTGTTAGGGAGGCTGCTTGTAGTGAAGGTCTAGGTTACAGCTGTTTGGAAGCAATCATGAGACCATGAGGCAGACACAGAGAGGTCACCTTGGGCAGGCCTTAATTTGTAGTAGTTGTAATCCAAGGGAGGAAGCACATGCTAGAAAATTGTTGGGGAAAACTCTAATTGGTAATAATGAGCACAGGATGGAAAAGGGTAGGGAGGTGGAGGGTGAAGGGGAAAAAAATAGCAATTAGCTTAGAAGAGACATACTCCCTGGAAGCTTATTTTCATGTACTGTAGAACCAAGGGAGGTCTGTTTTACACAATGAGGCCAAAAGCAGTTACAGTAGATGAGCATAACAACTATGGGCCAGTATGTCCCCTGCATTGTCTCAAGTATTCCTCAGGGCAGGTAGGCTTCCCCACTCAAAGGGACCTTCTCAGGATCACACATCTGAGAGGAAGCAGAACCAGACTTTGGACAGGGTCTCTTTCTCTCTCTCTCCCAGAGTGTAAATTCTTTCCTTTCACTCTCCATCGGCTCTGTGTTGTTAACTCAGTGCTGATGAGGATTCACATTCACCTTCAGCATAGGACTACATTTTGGTCAGATGATGAGATCAAATAATGCTAATGTCTACTGGTAGGTAAAGGCTTACCTGGCCTGCAGGCCAGTTGAGATGGGCAGCTCTGGGATGTGGCCATGGCCTTGTGGTCCATATTCACCTGTAATCTGGCCGAAATATGTGGATGACTATGGAGCAACTACAGGATCTCTGTCTTGCACCACCCTGCCCTGAGTGGACCGATACACACTAAATTGTGCAACGAAGTCTCGAAGCTGCCAAAAGTGCTGACAAAATCTTTAGGACTAGTCTGGATGAACAGAGTGATCCAAGGTCAAGTGGCTAAAGCCCAAAATAAGGCCTTCCCACGCTGCCATAATCTTGGCCCATATTTTTTATAGTGACTTGGAATAATCTTGCCTCTGGGCTCAAGAAAGGATGACAAAGAGAAGCGTGAAAATCTATCGTTGTCCTCCCAGCTGTTATTCTGTTGAGGGATAGCTTCTCCTATCATTTGCTGCTCTTGGCTCTCCCGTGCCCTTTAGCATTGTATTCTGATGAACTGTAGAAGTTGGAGAAAAGATAGTCTAGGGAGCAAAGGAGAGAGATTGTCCTAATCCATCTCCTGTCTTTAACCTTTAAGCAGGCAGTGTATGAAAAGACCTTATAAATCTACATATTTTTAACCACTCAGTGTTTTAAAGCAAAGAGAGCGATAAGAGCAGACAAAAGAACAAAATGAAAATGAAAAGGACTTCTTTGGCAAATACATCACACTTCACATACCTTAGCAAGTCAAACAAAATCCCCACCAAGATTCCAGCCCATGGCCCTCCCCTCAAGGGAAACTGAAGAGAAAGCCCTCACGAGGGGCACACTCCCACGTGTTGAAGGAGCAGGGCAGGAAGTTGCAGTTGGCTACTTGCGGAGGAAGTAGAAGAAAGTTAAGACTTCCGGGACTCACAAAAGTCTGGTGGCTTCATATGACAAGGAGGGAAGGTCACAGAACAGTTTGATATCAAGGCTGGAGATCCTCAAGTTCCATATGGAGAGGGGGTGGAGACGGTGTCTACAGAAGGAGGACAAGGTCTGCCTGTGTCTCTTCAGGCGACGTCTCCCCAGAAAAGCGAAACTTGTAATTAGGTGCATCATTTCTTAAACTCTCTTGCAATGGTGCAATGGACACTTCAGAGTGTCCCTTAATAGTTATTCAGCTATGTTTTTAAAACTTCCTTTCTCTAGTTTTTTTCTTTTTTATTGAATTAAAACAAAACTGTTCCCATGAGAAGTCTAGTGGTTCTAACTCAGAGGTGCCCAAAACACCATTGTTCATCTGACTTTAGACGAAGTACCTCGAAGGGCCTATGAACACCTCCTTCTTCCGATTTCTGCCGTAAGGCTGATTTTATAACCTCACCAACATTATAAAACATCATAATCCCGTATCAAAGAACTAGGCCCTGGAATTTACCCCAAGACCCCCTGGCCAGCCAGCCCAGGAGAGGAGATTCAAGGAGAAAAGGTCACGGTCAGGATCAGTAGCTGTTCTCATCTGCTCTCCCATGGATCCTAAGAATCAGCTTCCCCCAAGTCTTTCCCTTCCTTTAGAATACCAAGGTGGTTCTCAAATTCTCTTTGGTAGGGTTTGGCCTCCTCTGCGGTAAACCACCTATCCCCACTCCACCTTCTGATGGCCTCACTTAGTTGCCGCCGCTGCTGCCACTTCTGTGTGGTGCAGGAGTTAGACCCGTACCCGTTTCTGTGGGGTCCTTTTCCACTCTCACTCTCTCATGGTGGCTTGGTATGGCTCCCTCTTTGCCATACTGCTGCTGCCTCATGAGATGGGAAAGGAGGAGGGAAACGAGAGGAGGGAAGAGGAAGGAGGCATCGGCTTTTATGCATCGGTGTTACAACTCTCCCTAGGCTCTTCAAATGGCGGGTTTACCCTCCTGATTTCTTACTGTGTCTATAATGGACCACTAGGCTGTCCAGTCTTTTACAAACCACTATCTTCTTGGGGGATTTGGAATAAGTTCTATTGGACATTTGAGACTTTCCACATAATATCACACTCCTAAGCTTTCCTCCCCACAATCAATCAGCTTTGACGCCTTGGCCCCTTTCCTCTCTTCGGCTCCAGGATAGGTTGTCAGTCCCATTTGGGAGCTGTCCAAGAGAACGGTATGTCCGTTGCCCACATGCCGCATTGTGTCGGACTGGCAGTATAAGCATCCAGCCCTTCCTGCTTCTTCTCAAGTCCCTGTGACTCCATTACTGCTTCTCCCAGGGATCAATAAGATTCTCCAGCAAATGGAACACTCAGAAGCATACCCCAGGCCACAGTGGTTTCTAAGATGGGTGTGTGGATTAATTTCTCACCTTACCCCAGGACTCTTAAACCATAATGGAAATAATATTATAACTCAAAGTAAAAGCCACTAATTGGCATATTTTATACATTAGGTAAAAGATATTATATAAAGCATGCCCAGCCTTCTGCCATGACTATCAGCTTCCTTTGGCAGGTGAACCAGTCTTCTTCCTGGTCACCTGTCGTACCCGGGGACCTTATATAGAAGGAGGTAAGACCAAGGGCAACTGGCAAGACTCTGTCCTTGAGCTATTGGTGACAAACTTGTTGTGTCACCTGTGGGCACCTGCTTTCTCAGCTTGGGGTCGTTCTTCTTTGTTGTGATATAGGTCTAGCCTCTTGACCTTCCTTTCTGAAATCACGTTGCCTTCAGCATTTTCTGAGTCTCTAGCAGGGAACTCCTATCTGCTGACAGAGAAATGGCTTCCTGTCCTTAAATTCTCCGATTCTGAGTTCATCTTTGCCCTCCAGGGCCAAGAGCAGACCCCTCTTTACAGCTACTGTCTTTTTGATTGAGACCCCGTTGAAATGCAGCCAGCCCAAATCTACCTTTCTTGAACGAGTCAGTCTGTCCTCCCTGGCTTCCCTCGTGTTGTCCCTCTCTGCCGCTGCCCAGAAGCCTTGGGTGCTGACAAACTAGAGAAAAGCAATGTCCAAAACAACCACATTAAACTGTGTGTGCTTGCACACCCCCACCTCCCAGCCCCCCTCCCCCGTCTTGCACGTTTCATTGTGTGACAGTGGTCAGCAGCAATCTTTAACTTTTAAGAATTGGTGGAAGCTCTTTAATTAGGAACATTAAAAACGAGAAGAGACTCAACATCAAAAGGAAATCATGACAATTTTGAAATAACACTTTAAGTTGGAGTCCTTTTACAGTTCCGAAAGGTTATGGGTATGTTCACATTTATTCTTTGATTTTTTAAAAACCTTTCATGATGGTAATTCTTGAGCATACACAAAATAGAGAGAGTAGTATACTGAATCTTTATGAACCCAACATCCAGGTTCACCGCTCAGGGTCAATCCTGTCTCATCTGTAACATACACACCTTTCGGTCTGACCCTCCCTGGATTATTCTGAAGCAAATCCCAGATGCTATATCATTTCATCCATAAATATTTTAGAATATATCCCCAAACGATAAGATTTCTAAAAAATTACATCTCAAAACACTTGAAATAATTCCTTAAACGTCATAAAGTATCCAATTAGTATTTAAATTTCCCTCAACAGTGTTATAACACTGTTTTTATAGCTGCTCTTTTGAAACCAGGGTCTAACTAAAAATTTCCACCCATTGCATTTGGGTGACATGTTTCCAGGCTCATAATCTACAGCCCCCTCCCCTCTTTTCTTTTCTTTTTGCAATTTCTTCGTTGAAGACACCAGGTTATTTATCCTGCAGAGTTTCCCACTGTCTGGGTTTTGCTAACTTTATTTCCATGCTGTTGTGTAAGATGTTCCTCTGCCCTCTCTTCCCTGTAGACTGAAGGTTGAATCTAGAGGTGTGAGCTGATTCAGGCTCCATTTTTTTTGTTGTTGTTGCAAATATGTGATAGATGGTGTTGCGTGCTCTCATCAGGAGGTAAATCATTACCATCTTTTTGTCATGTTGGCAGCCATCATTTATTCTTAAAAACGAAATCTACCCGATTCTTTTCTGGGGTGATAATATACCTATTTTCAAATACTTATTAAACACACCTCCAAGTTTTATTGTGGTCTCAGCCCATTTTCGTTTCCATTAGTTAGGCTACATTCTTTAAGCATCAGCTTCCAGAATTCCCATTAATCACGCAACTGCGCCACTTATTCTGCAACAAGGAGATGATTAATCTTGCTCCAATTCTTCCTTCCTCCGCCTCCTGCCCCCCCACCACTTCCTCTAGGAAGGGGATAGGAATATCTTGATGGGGCATTTGGTATTTAAAAAAAAAACAAAAAGCATATTCATTTATTTGAGAGAGAGAGGGAGGGTGAGAGAGAGAGAGAGAGAGAGAGAGAGAGAGAGAGAGAGAGAGAGAGACTGCTGGGGGGGAGGGGCAGAGGGAAAGAATCTCAAGCTGACTCCCTGCTGAGATCATGACCCCAGCTGAGATCAAGAGTCTGTGCTCAGCCAACGAGACGCCACCGAGGCACCCTGCATTTGGTATTTTATTGCCATTCTTTTGGAGTATTGTCTTGTTTTAACAACACTTTTCTCTGCCTGTCCCACAGTGCCTTATCTTAACCTGCCTTCCTTTTCTTTCTCATTCTTACTTTTTGCCCACACATGGTATTCCCAGTACATGAATGTATTTCATTTCTTTGCCGCTGATAGCTAATGTCCCACAAATTGGAGGTCTTGACTCAGCCTTCCCCTTGGTTTGTCTCTTGCTTCTTACCTAATCCAGGTGACGTTGAGTACTCCCTCCTTCTTGAAACACCCTTTATCTTCCAGGTACCTCTCCCTCCTGGTTTACCAGCTGCCTCTCATCTTCCTCCTCCTTAACCTCCTTCGAAGTCACTTCTTCCTCCACTCGTTCGTTCCTGAAATGGGAGTGCTGCCCAGGTTTTTGCCTTTGGCCCTCTTCTTTCACATGACGCTGAGCGATCTGATCCAGCCCCTTGGCTTCAACCACCAACACAGGAGGATGTCTCCCAATTCCAGAACTTCAGCCAAGGCCTCTCTTCTTAGCTCTAGGATTGCATTTCCAACTCTTACCTAGAAACCACTCTCAGATAATTCCTCAGTAGGTACAGAGCAGAACCCATTACCTTTCATTTCTAGCTGGCCATCCCCCCGCCAACTCCAAACCTGCCTTACCTCCCTCTCCAACCCCGTGAATTGCACCACAATCAGCCACAATCATGAGCTCAGAAACCCGGCCTCCTCCTAGGCACTTTGTTCCATCAGATCTGACCCGTCACCATTCGTGCTGACTGCTCGTCTTCTTGCTTTCTCATTCTCGTCCCCCTTAGCCATTGCTGCCACCTCATCATTGCCCACTTTGTTGCCTCCTTCCTGCTTTGTGCCCCTTCCATCCATCTTTCACACAGCTACCAAAATAATCTTTCTGAAACACAAATCTGAGTTACATCACTTTCCCATTTGAAGTTCAAACTCTTTGACAAGACAGTTTTTCTTCCAGCTTTGGCCACTGTATCTCTAGCTGCCATGATGCACATCCCAATGATCATGTGCAGTAACACACGCAGCTTCCTCATAGAGTGCCCTACTTCGTATACAGCAACTGTTTTCAATTTTTGCACAGATATTTGCTACCTCTCTTATGTCATATGCCATTTCATGCTGTTATGTCTTTGTGCGTGCTCTCCCATCCTCCCCAGCCCTGTGTGGCTCCTCTTCCACCTAGGTGGTTCTTACTTATATTTTAAGCCTTAGCTCAGGACTATTTACTTCAAGAAACCTTTTTTTGAAAGCACACGTAAGTAAACGCCTTTCCTCTGTGCTCCTAAATGTCCCTCCATGGCTTCTGTCCTGACCCCCACATGGTTTAGTGTTGGTTTACTTGCCTCACAGATTGTTAAGCAATGTGTGGTAGGTCTTGGGGTTTAATATTTGTATTCCCCAATAACAGACACACAGTGCCTGGCCTGTTGTGGGTGTTCAATGAGGGCAAAAATGAATGAAGCCTGGTCATTTCTACCTCTACACACTCCTGCTCATGGTGAGTTTAGACCCTCATCATCTCTACCTGGATAACCATTACTTCCAAGCTGATTTTCCCGATTTCAGTCTCTATCCTCGTTACTTCATCTCCCAGCTCTGATCCTACCACTTCCCTCCCTGAAGGTCCACCATCCTACAATTCCAATATGACTCTTAAGTAGGGCGGGTGCCTGTTGAACTCTGGGATTGTCATACCATGGATATAAATGGTATGGAGGCAGAAAAATGGTTGAGGAACACTAGCCTATAAAATATAACCCAGAGTCCTCAGCATGGTTCCAAAGGGCCATGTGATTTGGTTTCTGTTCTAACCTCCAAATAGCCTCGGATCCAGGCATCCAGACTTTCACACTTTTACCTGAACCAAAATGCCCCGGGCTTTCCGGCGTTCATGTCTTTGCCAAGAAGGCACACAAGGAAGCCTGGAATTCCTTTCTATCGCACAATCTTCATCCTTCAAGATCCACCGGAAATGCCACCTCTTCTGCAAAACCTTTCCTGACTCTCTGTGTCCCCCAGCATGCTATGGGTCCCATCACTCCTTCACTTAAGGTCCAGACTCCAATTTTAGTGACTGCATTTTATATTCATGCCACTCTGCATTATGTCATAGAGCGAGGTGTTGCTATCACTCTCCCACCGTAGTGCATAACATCCTTAATGCAGATGCAAGGTATTTATCTTACTCATTTTTGTAGCATTATTCTTGCCTACTCCCTCCTCTGGCCCCATGTACCCAGAACAGTTCTTGACTGTCAGCATTCCGCAGATCCAATTTGCATTTTTCTCAGTAAAAATGGCTCTTCTCCTACAGCCCAAAGTTACTAGAACTCACCACGCCCTCCATGGGTGAATGCTAATTCCCCAAATCTCTTGCTTCTCCTTTTCTATCCACGGTTGCCTTTTCTATCCCTCAGTTGCCTTGGCCTCATCTCACCTTGATTCCCCACATTCTTCACATTTCCTTCCGCCAGAACTTTCCTTTGCTGGGAAAGAAACATTCTACCCTAATCTTTCTGGGAAATATATCTTAGCATGCTCAAGATTTCTTCCACCTCATTCCCCTATATGCATCAGATGCCATGTCTGTTTCCTTGAGGAGGCCAAGTAGACCCTGCATAGCCTGCTGTCATAGTTTGAGCCATTAATGGCTCCTCATTTCTGCCTCCCACCCCTCCAGAACACCATCATCTCTTTTTTTAGATCTTGACTTTTTAAAAATTCTTATCCTCCATCCATTCTCATGTTTTCCCAACCCAACAATGGAAAACAGACTCCTCTTCTCGCATTAAAGAACCTTGAGCAGAAAAAGCCCTGGCTCCGGTATTCCAGCCTCCTTCACCAGAACTCAAGTGTCATTGCCACCCTTAATGGCATTTATTTTATTGCATCTATAAAGCAATAAAATATTTCAATCCACACACTGTGCAAATGGTTGGCTGCAGCCAGCTATAACTTATGAAGATTAAAAACGGGTTCCCAGGCTACTGGATGAGGTGGTGTTTGGGTTGCAAAGGGCATTTCTCCTGCACTTTTCCTATCCTCTCACCTTGTTGAGGGGCCCTCGGTTGCCTGGGCTTTTTCCAATTTGCTTTTGCATGGTGCTTCCTATCCATTTGGATTTGAATTGGGCCATCTTTTCCCTTTCATTCTTTTTTTTTTAAGATTTATTTATTTATTTATTTGAAAGAGAGAGAAAGAGAGAGAGAGCACATGAGAGAGGGGAGGGTCAGAGGGAGAAGCAGACTTCCTGCTGAGCAGGGAGCCCCATGCGGGACTCGATCCCGGGACTCGAGGATCATGACCTGAGCCGAAGGCAGTCACTTAACCAACTGAGCCACCCAGGTGCCCCACCTTTCATTCTCTTTAAACTGCTTCTGTCTTGCACATGTCAGTCTGCGCTGATGTGAATAGTCTCCAGTCTCTTCTCTGCATGTTCACTGGAGATTTTGAGTGGTCCATTTACTGCCATATGTCTGCAGAGGAGTGCAGCATGGGGATCAAGTGTCCTGTCTGGGGCATCAGGCTGCGCTGGAATGTTCTGCTCTGCTACTTTCTAGTTGTGGGTGAGTTGTTTAACATCTCTGAGCCCCAATTTCCTCATCTGGAGAGCAGGGCTAATAGGACTACTTAGCTTATAATGAACATTAACACTAGCAGTCATTATGATGGGCTCTTTGGCTCCAAGTAGATGATGAAACATGGGTTTTTCCTGCAGTGCTTGTGTGCTGTATAGGATCTTAATACACCGCCCCCCATCACCATTTTTAAAATGTGTATGTGTGCGTGCGTGTGTTTGGCAGAGGGTGTCTCTGGCAAAGAAAAAAATAGTAGGTTGGACATTCATCTCTATCTTGAACCATTTGACCCCAGGACTCAGGGGTCTCTGAGGTTTCTGGGTCTATCCGTAGGCTTTGGAACCACCAAGGATGCCTTTGGAATTTTTGCTTGGTTTGCTAGACTCCCCTGAGAGTAGAATAGGCCTTAGTACCCATCAGCAGCAGGATTCGAGGTGTGGTGGAAAGATCCATTACTCTTCTCCCTCTGTGAGGTGTCACCAGTTCTCCAGGAATACACAAGAGCTCTAACTTCCAGGGGAATCCTATAATCCATTAAAGCTTTTAGAACTGGGTCCAAAATAAGCACAAAACCAGGACAACAAGTTCTCTCAGCCAATATTCCAAGGACCAAAAGGCTAGATCTTCAATTTGGACAGGAAAAAAAAAAAATTCAGAAGGTTGGGTGACCTGGGCATATTTGCCGTGTGACTCTAGGCAAATCAGTTGCTCTTTCTGAACCTTGGTTTCCTGACCTAAGGAGAGCGCTGGATCTATGAGGAGGCTGAGGTTCATTGATCATTAAGATCTATACCATCATGACAATTTTGTGACTCTATAGAGCAGTTCTTCATCAGCCAGGCCAGTCAGCAGCCCATCCTCATAGGCATCAATACCCATCCTGGATTTTGCAGTGGAGCAATGGCTTTACATATTTTCTCTAATTCTCAAAGCACATTCAGAAAATACTGCTAATTTGAGAGTGGCTCTTGCCCATTGACAATAATGCTGCCTGATGTGCTTGAGGGGTTCTGTTGCAGCCCTCCAGGTTAGTGCCTGATAGAATGCTGTGATGCTACTCATACCCTCATCCCCAGCAGCTGGCCAAGCCCAGCTTAGGAGCAAAGCTTTTTACTTATTTAACCAGGACTTACGTGGCACTATTCTAAGACTATGCAAATACCAATTCATTTAATGGTCATAACCATATGAATGGAGGATTTTTGTTATTCCCCTTATATAAATGGGAAACTGAGGCACAAAGAGGTTAAGTGGCCCGAGTCACACAGCCAGTGAGTAGACGATCTAGCTCTTACCTCTACATGAAGCTGCTGCTGTCAGCTCCAGGCACATGGGGAGCGGGGGGCGATAAGCTTTGCGGGACACTCAGCTCTGGCTCATGGTCTATATTTCTTCCCAACTTTACTGTCTTCAGTTTTTAAGGGCCCATCACAGTGAATCTCTTAGCAGACCTTCAGGCTTCCACCTCTAAGTGGCTATGGTATAATGGAAGATGCTCATTCTTACAGTCCAAACACGTGGGTCACATCCCCACTCTACCTTTTACTGGTTCTGTGACTTCAGATACCCATCACCTGCTTCCACTAGTTCATTTTAAAATGAGGCTATTAGTACCTGCTCAGCAACAGAGGGAAAATCAACAGACCACAAATGGTGAAGTATCTTAAAAATTATAAAAAGCGAACTAGAACTAAAGGGATAATTGGGACCATCTGGCCCCTTGCCTGTTATGGTCACTTATTACACATTTGTTGAATTGATCACAGACAAGAAGCAAGACAATAATCAGGAGGGTATCCTGAGGCATGAATGTACCCTGTAGACAGTGGTAGCCCTAGCTAGGTTTGCATTAGGGAAACCGAAACCATTGTTTTCCTAAGCCCGTGTACCTTTAAAATGATCTGCTCTAAAAGGGCACATTTTCCTCAGAGGCGGTCAGAAGCTGGGTGTTTGGGAACCCACGTGTGTGTGTGCATGTCCAGTGGAGCCAAGTGATGGGTTGAGCCCAAACCACAAGCCTGGGCTCTGGGGATGGATGGTGGAGGAAGCTGCTGGATGTGGTTAGGACAGAGGCCTGTGTCTACTGAGGGCAACCATTCTTCCAAGTTGTCCTGCGACCTCGGTGACAAGGACCCAAATGGGTGCCAGCCAGAGCCGAGTTTTAGCTAAATCTAAATAAGAGACTTAAAATGCTTACTTTTTTAAATCTCTAAAAACGGAAGCTTGAAATCAGTAGCCCCTGATTCCACCCCAATGGAGGGGGGGGTCCCCGCTGGGGACAAGGGTAAGCTCTCCCGCCATTGCCGGCCCCCGGCTCTGCTGTGGCTCTGGGTTCAAGCGCGGCTTGATTCCATTGACTTGAAAGAATTAGTGAGCCGCTGAATGTGAGCAGTGTCCCCTTTTCAGTGAAAAATAAATTTTTTTTAAATAATAAAATAAACAGGTCCTGCTGGCTTAGAGGAAACCCTGTGGGCTTCCAGGAACCAACATTCCCCAGCTCCAGTGCGTTTTCAGGAGCAGAGCACGGCCTGCGTGCAATAGTGGTGACTTGTTTAGACGCCATCTGGTCTGTGTAAAGTTAGCCGGAAGGGGACCACTGGGGCAGCGAGGGCTACGAGAGACTGCCTGTGGCTGATGAGGGAAAAAACGTGGCCACACATACATTCAAGGAAGAGAAAGTGCAGGCTTGAGGTGAGAAATGCGGAGTCAGCATCCTTGAATCCCCAGATATTTTTATAGGGGGCTTGAAAGGAAAAAAATTACCAAAAACTCCCTACAGGCCCAGACAAAGCCACAGTGTGTTCCCATTTACCGCCAGCCTGATAGTCACACCCTTCGTGTCTTTTACAGTTAGGCTGGAGCTCAGTGAGTGGAAGGCTCTTCCTATAAACAAAAACTAGCAGAGATCCCATGGCCTTCCTCCTCCTCCCCGGCAGGCAGCCGGGAGGTCAAACAACGGCTTAACCTCTCGTGTTAATTAACATTCTGGCTCCCTTTTTGCAAACGAAGAGCCAGAGATCAGCGATAAATAAATCAGTCATTGGAACTGGTGGAGGAAAGCTTGCAAGCAGGCTGGGGGCGGCCCTGTGTCCTAGCCACCCAGCCCCACGGCCGGATCCGTGGACACTGAGGCTGGGGCCGCTTTCACCTCCCAGGCGGCAAGGTTTGGCTCTCCAGGGAACACGGCGTGGCTCTGACCGCCCGGCCCAAAGCAAGGGCTGCAGTCCTTGAAAGATGGTGTTCAGGGTGTGAGATGGTGCAGACTCAGATTCTAACCCACAGCCCAACTGTGGGAAGAGGACCGCTTGCGGGGTTTAGAGCCTCGCTTCTTCTGCTAGCCTTCGCTCCCCAGGAAGGAGCCCTCTCGCGCCTCCCTCCTTCCTGTTTATTTTCAGTGCCTTCCTCCTATCCCCCAAAGTTTAGCTCCGACGCCCCTGGCCTTCCCCCAGGGTCTCACCATTCCCGGGGGGCCCCCCTCGTTTTCACCTGGAACTCTGAAGGAGGCAGCTCTTGGGTGGGCCCTACAGACCACCTCTAGCTGTCCCCTTTGTTAGTCCCTTCTGACGGGGGGGGGGGGGGAAGATGCCTGCCATCCTCATGCCTCGTTCTCCTTCGCCGCCCACAACTACTGTGGAAGGTTCAGGAAGGCAGCTACCGAGCAGGACAGCTTTGGTGTATCGGCCACCGCCTACGAGACAGCAAACGTTTTCTTAAGTCGAACACCTCTTCAGTCAAACGTCAGCTGACCATATTCTCCCCCTCTCTCCAGGCCAGGCTTGGCGGCTGCCCCCTGCGTGTCACCCTGCTTCCATCCAAACAGCACCCCTGTCTTTCGCCCTGTGAGCAGTCCTACTCTTTGCTGCTTCTTCCTTTCTCACAGGTCCTCCCCGGGGGAGGGGTCCTTGGAAGTCTTCTCTCCCCATCTCCAGCGACCCGTGGACGCCCCAGGAGCGGGTCACCCAGCTGCTGCACGGGTGTCACTTGGACGCTCAGTAAAGCAGAGGCTGCCTGCACTCCCCACCCCCCCCCCACCCCCCCACATAGATTTTAGGAGATTGCTGGTGGGGAGTTGGGTCTGGGAACCTAGCTTGGAGGACTGCACTCTGAGTCCGTCACTCTCATGCTACTCAGCGTAGACCAGGTCTTAAACCGCTTTTGTGTCACCCACGGGATCAGACAGAACTGACGCTGGGGAAGGTGGTTGCTCAGAGCCACCAGCTGGTTGATTAAAACGAGGTGGGATTCCCATCCCAAACTGGCCTCCTGAGCCAGCCTATCTTCCACTGTAGGGTTAAGAATTTTTCACCTGGGCCCCTCTGCATTAAATGACCTCCACACAACACGTCAGGAAAATCCCTTAAATTCCAAGCTAATTGAGAGATTCCGGGGATAGTTAGTAAATACTTCTCCCTTCTCTATTGAGAACCAGCAAGAACAATAGTTGGCTCTCAGCCCACACAGCAAATATCATTCCACCAGAGTTCTCTGCAGCTTTTCAGGCTTCTACTACATACAACATCTATGAAAATAGAAGTTTTCTGAAATAGAATTCCAAGTCGAAAAGAGAAAGTTTTATGATACCTGGAGGCAAACCATTCAGATGTTTTGAGTTAATTTGGCATGGCTGAAAGAATTTTTACATTTGCAAAAAATATCAGAGTTCATTTTCTGCCTCCAAAGAGCTTTCAAGCTGTAATGAATTTGGCATGAACGTATTTCTCAATACGAGATTTTTTGTGAAGACTAAAAAAATCCCCCAAAACAAAAAACAAACAAAAAAAGAAATGGAGTGTGAACTAATAAAGTAACAGATTTCAGAATCACAGAAGGCTGAACGTAAAGCAATGCTAGATGTTTCCTAGTCCAGACCCAACATTTAAAGTCGAGAAAACTAAGGCTTTGTCTTAGACTCCTAAGTAGTAACAAAACAACAATAGAAATCACAGTTCTTGAAGACTATTTATCCCAGGTAGGGGATTGAAGTGAAATATAAATGAAGTGTATATAGGACGACAGAAAAAATACTCTTAGTGGGGTAAGATGTCCTGTGAATGCAACGTGTCTGCAGAGCTGCGGTGGGGGGGGGGGTGCAGAAAGGCAGACTGAACATAAGGGTTCAGCGTCGCCTCTTCAAGACCTGAGCAGGTCATGACCGAACTTTAGTGTTTTCATCTGTAAAGTCAAGGTAGTAAGTTGGCTTGTTTTTTTTTTTTAATATTTTATTTATTTGAGAGAGAGAGAATGAGCTAGAGAGAGCATGAGAGGGGGGAGGGTCCGAGGGAGAAGCAGACTCCCCGCTGAGCAGGGAGCCCGATGCGGGACTCGATCCCGGGACTCCAGGACCATGACCTGAGCCGAAGGCGGTCGCCCAACCAACTGAGCCACCCCAGGCGCACATAAGTCGGCTTGTTTTAAGGATGAAGTGAAGCAGTGTATGTGAAAGCACTCTCCAGTCCTATTGTCTCTGTGATAGGACAACACACATGGAGTGCATCCAGATGGTCTGCTTGGAGAGGAGTCTTCCCTTAGCCTAGTTCCTTCTGCCTCACCACCAAAGTAGAAGCCAATTTTAAATCTTGGTTCTTTCTGACCTTTTTGTCTTCTCTGATCCCACCCTGCCCCCCAAAGACCGCCCTTGTGGCCTTTTAATGGAAAAGGGATGCCCATTTCCATTCTGGATCCGAAAGAACAGAAATATAAGCCCATGTCTTGCATTTCTGTCTCCCAGGACCTACACAGTCTGCTGACCTACAGCAGTTCCTCAGTGTTTATCAAATCCTACTGGAGGGAATAGAATCAGATGGAAAGGAATTGAATTCTGTAAAAATGAATTTTATTCCTTCCCTCTCCAGACTGGTGTGCCTTCAAGAGGAGACCTAACTAAGAGGTTCTTACCTGATGAGACACAGATAAAACAAAACAAAACAAAACAAAATAGTGAGCTCTACCTATTGTTGCCAAAAAGTGGCAACGGTTTTTTTCTATTTATTTTTATTTTAACTGGGCTCTTCCCAGATCTACTGTCTACTTTTCCTGGGGAAAAACCGTCTTCTTTATTCCAGGAGGCAGTACATAGGTTTATGTGGGAGTATGGTGTGGATTTGCCACAAGATTTTGTTTGCAAGCTCTCATTATGGGCAAAATGATCATTATCTCTCTTTGGTGGCTCTGAAGTTTTTCTAAGAGCCGTCATGAGGAGACTCCTAGAAAAGGCAGACAGCAGCTCCAAGTAATCATTTTTCCGGTTTGCTTTTATCATCTAGTCTAGAAAACTGTGGCTCTTGCCATGTTCCTATCTGTGAGTTTGGGTTGGCTCTCCCCAAAAGGAGGTTCTCACTTGAACAGCATCTTGATACAATCCTAACTCAGCAAAACCTCCAGGTACAGCAAAAACAGCAGGTACAAGACACTAAATATCCCTGAGATGTTACAAAATTTTTAAAGACCACAAGGGTTCATCCTCTTTGCCGGTTAGACTGTTTACCACGGCAAGGGCCAGGAATAAGGGGCTGGTCTCTCCTTGGAGATCTCAAGTCTTTGCCTGTGGGATGGACTCCCCTCACCCCTTATCGGAGTACACGGAATGTTCTGGAATGTCATGGAATGCCCTGCACACTGGCCATCCTCCTCACCTCTGTGGGATGAAGTCTTCACTCTGTCCCTAAGGAGCAGCCTCAACACTTGCACCTGATCTCTCCCCTTCTCCACCCACAAGAGAATGAGGCCTCATTAGGAAAGGAGGACTATACCACTATCTGAAAACACATGAACACACATTTTTATTTTACCCAAGAGCAGCTAGAAGGGAGGAGAGTGGTGTCTGAGTGGTATCAGCTACTCCGGGTCATGACCGGAGCTATATATGTCTTCTTAATAGCACTGGATATTTGTACAGGATGTTAGAGTTTACAAAATTGTTTTCACTGGCATTGTCTCATTTGACTGTGGCACCCCATGACTTAAGGGGAGTGCGGCCCTCATTTTAGAGATGAAGAAACAGAAACTCAGAGAAGGTCTTCAGATCCAGCGCTTTTCTCCCCACCCCACCCCCCACCCCAGGCGTCTAGCAGTGATGGAGAGCAGGCCGCTGGAGAAAAGTCAGGTCAGCTGTCCGCCATGTTCAGCAACACCGTGAAGGAAGGAAACAAATTCTGAGCCCCTCTGTGTCAGGCAGGGGCTGGATATTCTACATTTTCTCACTGCATTCCCCCAGCTCCGGCTTCCTGGGTGCAAATCCCAGCTCCAACACTTCTTAGCAGGGTGGCCTTGTAGGCAGGTCATATGCTCGGTCTGTGCCTCAGTCTCTCCACGTGTGAAAGGAAGATACCGACATGCCCTCCTTAGAGCGTTATCGTGAGATTTAAATCAGGCAGCCCACTAAAACACACAGCCCTGTGGGAAGTTAAGAACTCACTGCATATTACAAATTATCACTACTGTTATTTCCCCTTGTTTTAACAGGAAGGAAGAATGCTCATAAAGATTAACATTGCAGAGATTAGAGCGAAGTTTGACCCCAAAGACCTGATTTTTTGCTGCCTTCAGGTATCTGTTTACTTCCTACGTTCTGCTCTTTTTCTTCCTCCTGGACCCTTCCCCCTTGGCAGTTAGCCTGTTGCCCTTCGAAGTGTTCCTGACCCCGGGCTGCCTGCAGGAGAATAATCTTGAGACCCTCCCATATGGACAGAATCAAAATTTCTGGAGCCGGGGGCCCAGAAATCTGCATTTCTTCACAAGCAGAGCAGATGACTCTTTTGCACTCCGAGGAGGTCAAGAGCCACTGACCCAGATGGACCACTTTGGCAGCTGTCACTGCCCAGTCCTCCCCACCTCTCCCTTCCCCCAGGAAGAGCTCCAAATCTGTGTTGCTGTAAACACTCCCTCCCCTGCACAGTCCCCATCTGCTCCTTCACGATTAGCCATGATTAGCAATACAAAGCTGATGCCAGCTCACTCCGTGGTGACTGGTCATTCAATCCACGTTGAATAATGGCTTATTGCAATGATGGTGTATTTCGCCTCCAAATCAGGCAGGCTCCTGAGAGCAGGTAGGGCATAGAGAAGGGGAGGAGAAGCAAGGGTCAGGCAACCTCCATTTCATGCACAAAGACCCACCAGGCACAAAGAAGCAACAACTACCCACCTCGAAAATCTCCAACTGTACCGAGGTCAAGCCTACAAAAATGAGATAACACAACAGGCAGGTCAGCACAAAAAGGAGAAACTAAATCAGTATTTGCATTAGAGTTTTATCTTATCTCGAAAGCACAGCAGATCCCTTCCAGAGAGGAGGCCAGGTGTCAGTAACCACATGCTTTCACTTATGCCTGCTTTGCAAATAATAGCCAACTGCCCCCATTCCCATCCGTGTGTCCACCATAAAGCTTTTACCAAATGACCCTCTGAGGGTAAGACTGAGCCTCAAATTGCAACCCCAAGGCAAACCATATTTCTGGTTTTTTATGGTAATTTTCCCCCCAAACCTCTTCTTAACTAGACTTAACCTCTGGTTCTGTAAACAGCTAAAGATATCCTAATTCCTGAGAAGGTATCAAAGATCCATACTTGAGTGGGGGAAGATGTTGAGGGTGTGGGGCAGAATGGAAGGAAAACAAGCATTAATTATTAAACACCTACATGATTTTAAAAATTACATAGCATTTGGCACTTTTCCAGTCCAAAGTACTCTGGCCCCATTAAAGGCAAGGAAAGGCAGTCTTCTCACCATGGTGAATTTGCCTGATTATGTTTCCTCTCTCCTAAAGTGGGAAGGATTCGCCTTCACTGGTTTAAAAACACGCTTCCTCTGGGTGGGATGCTCTGGATGGGAACGCAGTTGCCCTATCTGCATTGATTCGAGGCAGTCTCTTATTTTACAAACTGGACTTGGAACCACTTAACAAAAGCCACTCTGCAAATGCATGTGGCAAATATGCAAGTCAGCTCTACAGCCCAGAATCCTGGGCATGTTCTTAGACCAGAACAGAAACCCTGTTCTCAGCTTTATTTTGCTGGCTGGAGCTTGGAGCAAGGCAGCAGTTCAGGGTCTGCCTTAGGAAGGCAAGGTTGGACCTAAAGAAGTTCGTGAGGTGACTCACCCTCCACAAATGGGTAGGCTTGGGTTCACCCACCATGTTTTCCGTATCATTGAATTTCTGCTACAGGTTTTATGTTACTGTTGCAATTATTGTCACCTAATAATTTGGATAATGGGTGTTGGGGTCTGGGCTGGGAGGTCCAGTCACTGTCATCAGGGGCGCTGTCCTCCTGTGGCACTCAGATCTCAGGTGGGGATGGTCCAGGTGAGTCATGGCCAACAGCCCCTTAGACCCTGGTGAGGCACCCAAAATCAGAGGCCAAATCATGCTCAGATACCATCTAGTCCAACTCCCTCATTTTACAGATGGGTAAACTGAGGCACAATGGTCAGGTGTCACTATGACACAGTGAGTTGGTAGCTGCACAAAGGTAAGAATTTGGGCCCTGTGAGTCTTAGTCCAGAAACCGCCATGTTGTTCTTTAAGCTTACAAAGAATAGAAACAATATGAACACATTTTCTGAAGTCTTCATCATCTTAAAAAGGAGAGAGAGAAAAAGGGTAAAGATCAAGAAGCAAGTTATGTGTAATAGTGGAGTGGGGTGGGGCAGAGTGGTCTGAGCTCAGGCTCTGAGATGGCACACAACTTGGATCAGCCACTTAGCTGATGGGTGGACTTGGGATTTACCTAATCTTGTTGAGCCTTAGCCCTCATGTTTAACACAGAGATAACAGTGCCTACTTCACAGGGTTGTGTTAGGATTGAAGGAGATAATACTCAGGTTCTGGCACACACAAAATACTTAATAAATGTTGGCTCTTGTTACAACCCCAGTGCAGACATCCAAGGACTTAAATAGACCGCCAAGGCATCAGTCCTGGGGGGCCTGTCCTTAAGCCAGACTTCTTCCTTGCCAGTTCCTCTTTCCGGTCCAGGACCCTGGCTGCCCACGCCCTCCCCTCCGTCCCTCCAAACAAGACAGTCATGATGATGTTAGTACTCAGCTCCATGGATCCTTCCAGAGGGGAGGCAATGTACTGAATGCAATGTCCTCCGGCAACTAGAAATGAAGTTGCAGGAGAACATGGGATAAAAGGGTACTGGTAAGGAAATGACAGTGGGAATGTTAGGAGAGCTACTTACGGGGTTCCTTTTATCTGTTATCACATGCTAGGTCATGTAATAAAGCCTTTATAGTACAGGGAATATGAAATATAATCAGCAGCATGCCAGTCTCCATGGCAGTTATGCTGGTAACAAAATGAATGCGCATTACTTTTCTCTTCCCTTGCCCAAGTCATTAGACACCCTGGCTTCATGCATAAGGTTGGTTTTCTCCCCTCCAAGACCATTAAAACTGTCCCTGAAAAGGTGACTTACATGGCATTCTAATCTCTAGGCCTCTGCTCAGTTACTGTACAGTGATAATTACTATTTATAAAGAAGACCCTGGTTCAACACAGAAGGATCAAATTAAGATTCACTCAATATAGGGCGCCTGGGTGGCTCAGTCGTTAAGTGTCTGCCTTCAGCTCAGGTCATGATCCTGGGGTCCTGGGATCGAGTCCTGCATCGGGCTCCCCACTCAGTGGGAAGCCTGCTTCTCCCTCTCCCACTCCCCCTGCTTGTGCTCCCTCTCTCGCTGTCTCTCTCTCTCTCTCTGTTGAAAAATAAATAAAATCTTAAAAAAAATAAAAAAAAGATTCACTCAATATAAATAATATGCTAATACACATAATATTAATCAAATAGAGTTTTTGTGAGAAATGCATTTGATCATGTTCTGAGTCTCTGAAAGCCGTACATCTGAGATGCGGATAAAGCCGTACATTGGCGGCGCGGATAAAGCCGTACATCGGCGGTGCAATAGCCACACCCTATTTTCTGGCTCTATCAGAAAATACAATTCACTCTTTTTCTTAACTCCAGATCTGTAGTTTTCCTTTCGAGTCCCCACTTATCTTCTTGCGAAATATGTGCCCAAAAGGACAACAGGATAACATTTTCTCAAGACCGTGTTTGTTTTGCAGAGCGCATCTCTGCTTCTGGCCGCCGCCCAGCTGCTGGGGACCCTGGGGGCTGAGAGGCTGAGGTTCCAGTCGCAATTCAAACCCCAAAGCACAGCGGATTTTCATCTGGGTTTCAGAGGAGTCATTCTCTTCATTTTGTTTCTGGACCCGGGCGCTGACTCCCCCAGAGATAAGAACAAACAGAATGTGTTCTGTCTTCCCAAAGATGCTACATCAGCATGTATTTCCCACTTAAAGCTTTTAAGCGTTTGACTTACACATTTATGAACACCCCCAGTGGACCGTTAGGGTTTGGTTTAATCCCCAAGAAAACTGGCATTAAAATAGACCTTTTCCCGGCAATAATCATCTCATTTACGATAAATTATTCTATTCTCAGTACCTTTGAGACACATGAGAGCTTTTATGTAATAAAGAAGCCATTTATTTCTGAATATTTTAATGCATGTTTCCATATTTTTCTCATTTTTAATGCAAGGGCCATTGACAGTCCTGTAAGAGAATGTCTTTTAAAAGCAAATTTATGGCAAATCTTCCAGTGAAATGGGTGGCAACATGCATCATCGTGGTGCTACACCACCAAGGGGAACAGGGCAGAGATGTTCTAATTCTCATTTATGTGCATAAAAGTGTAACCTCTACAGAGAAAGACAATGTTATTGGGTAAATTGATAAGAAATGGAAGACCTCTGGTCAATTTGTGCCCCATCCTTTGACAAGCTGTATGTACTTAGCTAGTGCTCGGTGTCGTAGGCCACATTCTGAAGTACAGGAAGGAGGCGCAGGAGCAGATGCCGGGGAAGATCATGAAGGTTCCTGAGGAAAAGAAAGTCAGGTCGGAGCCTTTACGTGTCAACTGGAAAGAGAAGCTGTTTTGAAAGAGCTGAGAATCAAGGAGCAGAGAGAAGGGCCTTCATTAGATGTTGGATTATTTTTTCTAAACCTTCATGTCAGAGCTACTCATTTGGATGCCACCACGATGGTGGTTCTTGACTGGGAAGGTAGTAGTGGGGTCTGGAAGCAGAGACAGTGTCAGCGTCTAAATGTACACATATCTCTGGCTCTGGGATGTGCGTTTACGCTAGACTCTTGGAGCAGAAAAATATTTTGAGAAATCTCCTCACATATGTCATTCTGATACACTTCCTAAGAACCACCACACTAGTATAGATATGAGATTTATTTTAACCACCATTGTAGGTATTTCTAAGAGACAAGAAAGTGGATCCCTGACCTGAGCAGTACAGCATTTCTGGGATAGGAAGCCAACTCTCATGGTTAGCTTTCTGGTGTTCTTCTGATAGAAAGCTCTGTGCCTTTTCTGGACAAGAGTACTGTCCATCAGTTATACTAAGCCTTTGTCTTTAGTCTAGCTGGTCCGAAGTCACCCTCTGGATAAACCACAAATGGGCTTGGTAAAGACTCTATAGAGCAGGGATCTAGTTTTAGTTCTGGCCAGATGAGCCATTTTGGAGATGTCACCCAACACTGCACTAAATTTTGCCTCCAGGCCTCCCAGCACCCTTCCCAGCACCTAGAAAAGGTAAACAGTGTGACAAGACAAGAGGGACAGGGTAAGTCAGTATGAGGATGATTTAGTGACAGCAAAAGCTAGAAGGAAAGAGCAACCCAAGCTTCGCCCTCCTCTGTGTGCCAGGCACCATGCTATGTGCTGCCTCTGGTAGGACAGAGACCTCTAGTAGGAAATGTCGAAGGAGGCTTGGATCATGCAGACTGTCTACTACAGTAGTGAGTAGCACGTATGCTGCGAGCCCTAGAAATGAGCAGTGCAAATTATAATGTGTTGTAAGTATAAACTACATAACAGTTTTAAAGATTTAGTACAAATTTTAAAAATTTAAGTTACCTCATTAATAATCTTTATATTAAATATATGTTGATCTGATATTTTAGACATTGGGTTCAATAAAATGTACTGGTAAGATGAATTCACCTCTTTCTTTTTTCCTCATTTAAATGGGTGACCACTAGGATGCCTGGGGGGCTCAGTAGGTCAAGCATCTGCCTTTGGCTCGGGTCATGATCCCAGGGTCCTGCAATCGAGCCCTGCATCAGGCTCCCTGCTCAACGGGGAGCCTGCTTCTCCCTCTACCCCTCCTCCCTGCTTGTGATCTCTCTCTCTCTCTCTCTCTCTCGTACTCTCTCGCTCTCTATCAAATAAATGGATAAAATCTTTAAAAACAACACATACACAAATGGAAAACCACTAGAAAACTCAAAGTTCCATAGGTGAGGCTTGACCTTGGGGCTCTCATTATACTGCTGGTGGGTGCACGGGCCTCAGACTGTTAGTCAGAGTCAGCTCTGAAGTGTGGGAGGGGAAGTGAAGACCTCTGATTGAAGGTGATAATCTGCTGTTACCCAGGACCTTGCAAACGTTCCAATGCTCTTCATATGTAAATAAGCCTCTGAGTTGCTGAATGTCAGTGGAGGCACTGTGCATCCACCAGGGCTACACCAAAGGCACAGGCTTTGACCAAGGGCCACCTGGAAGAGCTCAACATCCTCTCTAAATGGAGGGAGGAGCTGAGTCCCTGTGCAACCAGAAAGTGGTGATAAGAAAGTGTGCGGTGCTCCAAAGCCACGTGAAATGGCTGCAGCAGTCAGTGGCGCTAAAATGTGGGCAAGGGGCGAAGGACCTGGAGAGACCGGGAACCAAAAGGAATCTGTGTTTGCACTTTCCAATCTTGAGATTTCAAAAACTGAACAGGAATTCTGTTAGTAGTAAAGCAGATATTCACTGTACCCTTCAGAGTGCCCAGTCCTTTGTGAAATGTTGCCATGCATCAGCCCCTCAAATCCTATGAAAAGCCCTACTAGGCAGGCATTAGGATTATCCCATGGTACGAATGTAGAAACCAAGCCTTGGGGCTTGCTGTTTTCACATCTGCTAAGTAGCAGAGCAAGAGCTTGAAGCTCAGAGTCTAGTCTACCCCTGCAGACCATGGTCTGCACCAAAGCACAGCTCAAAACACAGGAGCTCTAATCTCAGGAGGCTTAGGGGGACTTGGGGAGAAGACAAGGAAGGGGGGGATACATCCCAACCATATTCCCTGGAATCATTTTCAGGACAATCCTGGGAGCTGGGACCACAAGGAAAGGAGATGGAAGTAAGTAGCTGGGAGTTGACAGTCCCTGTTTGGGGGACTGAGCCAGAAATGCAGGTACAACATCGCCACTGAGCGTGTGGGCTCTGGAGGCCACTACCTGGGTTTGAATCCCACTGTGACCACTTCCTAACTGGGTAGCCAAAGGCAGTCCCCCAAGCTATAAAGTTGGTTAATTCTAGCAGCTGCCTTGAAGAGCTGCAAGAATTAAATGAGATAGATGCCTAGAAAGTGCTCAGTAAGGCATGTAGCGAGTCCAACAGTGAACACTGGCTGTTCCTACAGGAGGGCGGGTTTGGGAGAAAGCTCTCAAGTCTGGCTGCCCATCACCCTGTTCGCCACCTGCCCCCCACAGGTATGGGGAGTCAGCATGTTTAGAGTCATGAAATGTTGAAGTACTCAAGAGCAAGCCAGCTTTGCCCTGTGGCAGAGAGAAGAGGTGCAAAAGAAAAATGCTGTAGGTTGGGCCCTCCTCCTCAGGAGATGACGGAGTGTTGAGATGCTTGAGGACACCTCCTAGATGCTTCTCAGTGCAAAAGTTGGGGTCAATTTGATCTTCCTTTGCCCACAGTAAGGAAAGAGCACTTTGCCCTGAGCGGGTGAAGCATCTTTCGAGGGAAGAGGACTCACCAGGTGCTGTCGGCACAGCTCCGTGGCCTGGCATAGCAAGGTGGGCCAGCAGTGTGCCCAGGAACGGCCTGTATTGGAGGCGGGGTGGGCTGGGCCAGCACACAGGGCAGAGGCGGGACTGAGGAGCCTCTGCTCTTAGTAGTCAGGGAGTAAAATAGTCACAGCAGGCCACAGAGAAAGAGGACCTTGGGGGGCTTCTGGAGGCTTCTTAAGTAGAAACTCTTTCCACTTATAATTCATGTAACCCACTTCCTTATCTTTGGAAGGGCTATTTAGAAGCTAGAGATACCAGGCGCCTGGGTGGCTCAGTTGGTTAAGCAACTGCCTTCGGCTCAGGTCATGATCCTGGAGTCCTGGAATTGAGTCCTGCATCGGGCTTCCTGCTGAGCAGGGAGCCTGCTTCTCCCTCTGACCCTCTTCCCTCTCGTGCTCTCTATCTCTCATTCTCTCTCTCTCAAATAAATAAATAAAATCTTAAAAAAAAAAAAAAAGAAGCTAGAGATACCTAAGTGTGGTTTTCCAAGACTTGGTGCATCACCTAGGAGGAGTTACTCTGAAGCTTAGGCCAAGATGGCCACACAGAAGGAAATTTGATTGTGGTCAGTGGAAGTGAAGGCAGCACTGGCTGTTGCATTACAGAGGGGTCACATGCTGGTTCACCTTGGAACAAAGGAGACAGGGAATCTGGGGCCAGACCTTGAAGTTTGGTCTCTCCTTCCTTCCTGTTTCTCTATTAAAGACTACATGTGGGGCGCCTGGGTGACGCAGTCAGTTCAGTGTCCGACTCTGGATTTTGGCTCAGGTCATGATCCCAGAGTCAGGTCATGATCTCAGGGTCGTGAGCATGTTGGGCTCTATTCTCAGCAAGGGTTCTGCTTGAGTTTCTCTCTCCCTCCGCCCCCCCCACTCACTTGTGCTCTCTCTCTCAAATAAATAAATAAATATTTTTAAAAAAAGAGTACATGTAACAGACAGCCTAAACTCTGAGCTGAGAAAAGCAGGCCCCTGGCTACTACTGGAAAGAATTATAACATCTCATCAAGGAAGAGATTCCCTATCACAATAGGGAGTCTCAAATTAGTCAAAGACTTGGAATGGTTTCCTGATAAATGAAATGTAATCAATTATGGTGACTTCTTTTGGGGATGTTAAATGTCTTGTTCCTTTCTCTTTGTTTTCTTTGGATTGCCACTGAGGTCAAGTGCAAAGTTGTTGATCTCACCACAATAGCCCAGAATACATGAGCACATCTGCGGCCCAGGACACAGCACTCAAATGACCAGATGTAAAATGTGGTGCTAAGTGAATGAGCAGCTAAGGAGACACAGTCTGGCAACAATCATTAGCTATTAGAAAGCTATATATATAATATTAGAAAAAAATATGTATATATCTTTTAAGTGATATTTTAAAAAGATATGACAACACAAAATGTTGGAGCAACTTCAACTCTCATACATCGCTGGTGGGAACGGAAATAAACGTTACCACTTTAGAAAACTGTTTGGCAATATCTCCTGAGCTTAAACATGTGAATATCTATGTTCCAACAATTCCAATCCTATGAATATACCTAACAGAAATATGTACAGATGTGCACCAAGACACATGTATAAGAATGTCCACAAATTCAAAAAAGCCAATACATG
The DNA here is from genome assembly GCF_003265705.2 of Callorhinus ursinus. Classification (NCBI taxonomy): domain Eukaryota; kingdom Metazoa; phylum Chordata; class Mammalia; order Carnivora; family Otariidae; genus Callorhinus; species Callorhinus ursinus. Next base: position 62,774,556 of record NW_027397065.1, on the reverse strand, counting down.
GACATCTCTTTTGCACAACTTCAAAATCCATTTGACCTTACCTTCGTTGTCACAGCTGATTCCAGGCAGACTTTGGTGAAATCAGTAATGTCTTGTCTAGGACCTGCAGCACATACATTGGACTTCCTGCAACGTAGCCTTTCTGACTTGGGATTCCCTTGGAAAACTCATGCATGCACAACCTGGGAAAACAGAAATTATGCTTGTGGGATCATCTTTGGCCAATGGGAGGCAGGAGCCAATGGGCAATGGGTAAATGTTTCCACTTCTGTTCTCCCTGGTGAACAGTTCTGAAATGCATTTCACAGGATTGAGCACCAGCTGACGATAGTAGTGGTTAACTTAGTGACACATCCATAAATTGGGCTCCCTTCTTCCATGTCACTCTCTGGGGCCTGCATACCAACTCCCAGGAAACACATTCTTGAACGAAGTGTTCACAGGTAAACCTCTGTCTTACCAGGCTAAAATAGTTCAATTTGGAAAACCTCCAATAGTAGAATGAATGAATAAATTGTGAAATATTTATAGGAAGAACTGTGGAGAAGAACTCCATTCCCAAAAATGACTGGAACTCACAAATAGAATGTCGAATCAAAGCGCCTAGACATAAAAGAATATATATATACTCTAGATCCCATTTATATAAAGTTCAAAAGCAGGCAAAATGAAATTACAGTGTCAGAAGTTGGGAGAATGATTACCTTTGGGAAGGAGGAAGGGGGCTGTAAGGGAGAAAGTTACAATGGGTCCCTGGTTATACTGCCAATATTCTCTGTCTTGAATTGGATATTGTTAAGTGAAACTCACTTTATGATAATTCCTTGAGCTGGAATTTTAGGTTTTGCACATTTGTGTTATACTTGAATAAGAAAAGTTGTTAAAAGGGCTTAAAGTCAAGATTGTGATGACCGACCTTCTTCCCTTACTCGACAATGCACAAGCTTGCATTAGGATCACCATTTATAGCCACAGTCTATTATAGGGGATGAAAATTCCAGTGCCTTCCCTAGCCAGGGGGTAACATAGATAGGTGATGATGGCCCAATGGGACTGTGTTTTTCTAAACAGGGTGAATTCTCTTTAGTTCCAGCCATTTAAGTTATGGTGATAAACTGGCACGCCAAAAAAAAAGGAGAAAAACAGAAAGTAAGCAAGTGAGTGAGAGGAGAGAGAGAGAAAGAGAAGGAAAGATGGAGGGAGGAGGGAAGAAATAAGGAAGGAAAGAAAAAAGGAAGAAGGATGGAAGGGAGGGAGGGCAGAGGAAATAAAACTCTCAGTTGTCATCCGGCCAGTATCTGTGGTGTAGACAATCCCATACGGCTGGCTTCAGGCTACCAAGTGTCTTACAGTTGGCCCACAGCATTTCTGAACACTCTACAACCGGTTCTTACGGGCCAGTCTGAGTGGGCTCCGACACACCACCAGCCCTGGCCAATAGCTGCCATCTCTGAAAATGGTTCCAGTGTGTCCCCATCTTGGAGTTTTTCAAAAGAAGCCAGAAATCTGGATTTGTAGGTGAAAACCCTTGCTTTTTAAAATATCAGCTCGTTCAAATTTTTCAAAAACACTTTACAAACTAAGAAAAAAAAAAAGCACATCTACAAACTAGATTTGGCCCAGAAAATGCCAGTGTTTGACCTCTGGCCGCAAGCTAAACCTTTTAAGGAGAGTTTCCAGACTCACTGATGCAGCATAACCCTTTGGGTACATAGGGTGAGGACTGACTCCGAGCGGCTCAATGGTGTGGTGGAGTCCTAGCTGGGTTCTGGCCCCAGCTTTCACTATCGCAATTGTTTTACTGACCCGTGCCTCAGTTTCCCCAATCGGGTTAGGATGCCTTCTGAACTTCTTGTGGCAGAACTTCGTCTCACAACTGAACTTCTAGGATATCTTCTCGTATCAGAACTTCTAGGATAATGTAATAAGCATAAGAATCCATGAGGCTATCCTTTGGGACTGTACAGATTTCACAACATGGCAGAGATAATCCAGTGGTGCCCAGTCATTGGACAGAGATTGCAGGTCACTCATCAAAGAGAAGGTGAGGCTTTCCTCAGGCCATCAGTAGAACGATGTCCATTGGCCTGCTGGGAAGTCCAGTCTGGGTGCTCCATAGTCCTCAGACTTCTTGATTTCTGGAAGGTGACAAGTCCACTTTCTTGAAAGGAAACAGATTATGGCAGGAAGACCTGAGCCTTGGAGTTGGTCAGCCTTAGGCTTGCACCGTGTCTCTGCCATTTGCTAACTAGGGACTTCAACCTCACTTTCCTCCTGAGCTCCTCCTATCTTGCAGGGATTGTGACAAGAAGCATCAGCTATTTAAAGTGTCTAACTCTGTTTCTGGAACAGTGTCAAATAAATGATAATCACCACTCTCCTCATTACGATTTATCAAGGCATCTATGTAGAGGTGCTTGACAGCCGACAGCCCAGATAGTCATGAAAATTTAATCTTATGCTTCCCTTTGTTTCATTTGTCTTCTTTACTCTGTTATTTTAGAGATCCAGCCAGAGCTAATATTTCTGCAGATCCAGACAGGTCTGGACACAGATATTCTGATCTAATACAAATTTTATGGGCTCCGGAATGCTCACAGAGACATGCCGCTATGTATTCTGCTGCAGAAAATTCACATACAAGGAGGGAAAGATTCAAACTTGGAATATCTGAGAAAACAATTAGGTCCCTTCATTTGGGTTGTTAACTTATTTTGAAATAATATGTACAGGTTCCCTAAAGACAGGATCTGTAACTATATCAGAGCTTGAGACAAAGGAAAAAATCATTCATACTGATTCTGTTCTTATTTAAAAGTTTGATGTTTGTTCATCATGGCTTTTTTTCATTAATTTTTATTTTTAAAATATTGCATTAAAATGTTATCTTGATCACTGCATTGTTTGGTGCCTATTACATTTTGTACTTCTTCACCCGCGTCCCAGTCCTGCTCTCGGTCATAGGAGTACCCTAAGTCAACAGCTACTTGGAAAAATTTTTATGTTTTTGAGAATTTCTAGTTGAATTCAATCAAGAATAAAATTCAAGTCTCCTTACATAGTGAGGCAGGTTTTTGTGGAGAAAGCCTTGCACCAGGAGTCAGAAAGCCTGGCTCTAGTTTTAATCTGGGCATATTAAATCACTTGAGTACCTTGCTAGACTTTTCTGAAAAGTCTGTTTCTTTGACTCTAAAATAAGGATAAGCACATGCATACTTTCTCTGCAAGGCTGGAATACCTAAATATTTACTAAAAGAGTACATTAAAATATTCATTTTGACTGCTGAGGTTTTTGGTATGCCCCATCCATATGTGCAAGGAGGGTTAGTAAGCATCTCCCTGTGGCTAGCTCCGGGGCATTCACTGGGCTCCCCTGGTTATTCCCTGGGCTATCTGGGAAGGCTGGGTAATTAGGCTTGGCAGCTACTCAGCTAGGACCGACACTCTAATTAATTGTCCCAGGAGAGACTGCTATTAACAGCGCTGCAGGGGAACTGCTATTAGGACCATCGTAACCTCTGCCTCTGTAGACCCAGTCTCTCTGTCACCCTCATGGAAAGGCTTCCACTCGGCACTCTTGACTCTGCAAACTCTCCTCCTAATCAAAGTCTTGCATGGGTGCAACTAAGGAGGCCAGGCCTATGCTTCTAGCCAGCTGCAAAGGAATTTGGGAAAAGAAGTTTCTGGCTCCTTCCTGGGGAAATGGAATCATAAATCTGGAAATTTTCAAACCGACAAGGGGTCCTGGGAAAGTGCTGAGCTGTTACATATCACGATGGATGTCCACGGGAAAGCAGGGGGGGCGGGGGTCTTTTGCAGGCTTGAACAGCATTCATGGGCGTATGTGCAAACACAGAGGCAAGGGACCAAATGTACACTTGGAAAATCACCTCCCTCTCCCTTGAAGTCACACAGGCTTGAAGCCACCCCTTCTCCTTGCATGTCCTGGAAACAAAAGTGTTTATGAGAACCTAGGCTGATAACTCCTGGTGTCCCATCATTCACTTCAACCCTCAGATTCCCCTATTTCCTGGTAATCTGATAATAACGTGACTGTCTCGCCCCACGGGAGGCTCTCTGGCCTCGTTAATCTAAAAATCCTTGGGAAATGCATCTGCTAAGGCCTAGAGCCAACTGTCATCATGGTCAGCTTCCAGACAGGCAGCAAAATATTTTCAAGTTCTAAAATCCTGTCCCTCACCCATCACTTTACCTAGCCCGGCTAAATTCTCTGTAGAGGACACCAAAAAAACAAACAAACAAACAAACAAACAAAAAACCCCTCAAAATGACTGCCCTGTCTCTTTTATATAGATTACCAGGGGCTCAGGGCTCCAGCACAAGAAGGTGTGTGTGAAATGAGTCTCCAACAGCATGTCCTCCTTGGAGGCTTCTCTTCAGCAGCCGCCTGTGTGCATGTGCGTGTGTGTGGTTCTTCGCTCCTTCTTTTATATTGTGAATTGATTGATGCTGAGGACCGGAACTCATCTCTGCCTCCCCCCACCCAACACTATCTCAAAAAAAAAAAAAGATAGTTAACAATTTTTCTGAAATAACTTTTATTTTTATGCAGTAATCTTCCTTTACTCCTTTTCATCACAAATGTGTTGGTTTTTCCACAGAAAGACTATAATAAGTGGTGACTATATCCTAAGGGGGAACATCACAAAGGCCTATTGAGTCAATAGTATTGTTGACAATTGTTTATTGTAGAGGAAGGAGATAAAAAAAAAGCTCTTTTTTTTTTCTACACTACTACTTAAACGAAACATAAAATCAATACTCCCAAGTAAGAAATTATTTCAGAAAGATTCTATAACTTGAAGGAGGCTGGAACCCGAAGATCAGGTTGCTTCAGAGGAGAAGCAGGAAGCAATGGAGCATCTGTAGGTTCCTTAAAAGACTCTATAGATGGCGGGGCGTCTGGGTGGCTCAGTCAATTGAGCATCCAACTCGATGTCAGCTCAGGTCATGATCTCAGGGTCGTGAGATGAGTCCCAGGTTGGACTCCGCACTCAGAGGGGAGTCTGCTTGAGATTCTCTCTCTCCCTCCCCTGCTCATGCATGCTCTCTCACTCTAAATAAATAACTTAAATCTTAAATTTAAAAGAAAAACTCAATAGATGTGAAGTTCAGGCAAACCAGAAGATGCCAACACTGACTCTTTGTTCAATCTAATTTCATTCCAAACACCAGGGCAGTTAAATCCCTAGAGTTATTCTTAGGTTTGTCTTTTGGCTCACAAATGGGACCAAGAAAGGAGAAGGAATGCTCTTCTCCAGGAAGCCTTGCCCATCTCCCATCTCCAACTTCAGAAATGATGTCTCCTTCCTGGACAATTCCATTGTTTCTTTCCCCCCCCCCTTATATTATTGATTACATTTTCCTGTGTTTTCTGGTTAACTGGGTATACATTGCTCTTCTTCACCAAATTACATGTTTCCTAAAACATAGAAGGGGCTTGTGTCTGAGTTTGTTTGGGTTGCTATGATAAAAAAATCATCAACCGGGAGGCTTATGAACAACAGAAAGGTACTTCTCACAGTTCTGGAGGATGGGAAGCCCAAGATCATGGCCCTGGCAAATTCCATGTCTAGTGAGAGTCAGCTTTTGCACTGATGGGTTGTCTTCTCACTATGTCCTTACATGCTAGGAGGGACAATGAAAATCTCTGGGGTCTCTTTTATAGGCACTAATCCCACTGATGAGAGCTTTGCTCTAGCAACCTAATCGTCTCCCGATGGCTCCACTTCCTACTACCACATCCGTGAGGGTTTGGTTTCAATACATGAATGTGTGTGTGTGGGGGGACACAAACATTCAAACCACAGCAGCCTGGAATAGGGTTGAGTCACAGAAAGTGTTCTATTATCCTTGTTATTATTGTCTTGACACATCTAATTCCTAAGTCAGGCTGTTCTGTGGGCACTCGACCTGTGCTTGCTAAATCAATGAGTGGATTCTTGAGGCTCTGTTTTTATAGTGACTCCTCCGGCACCCCTCCCCCACTTCCCAGTACACACACACACACAGACACACACACACACACACACACACGTCCCATATTCTCAGAGTACTGTGACACCGTTCCTTCTACTCTCAGGTACATGGGTTTTTTGAGGGAGTGCTACTTTACAAAACCCTGAGGACATCTGTCTTAATGAAGTAAGATGCTTTGTCTTCCCTGGGGCACCAGAAAGTTATCAGACCACACTGACGGCGGGGAGTGACTCTAAGCCAGGAGGTTGACTTCTTGAGGAGGATTTGCACCCACACAGAGGTTCCCTTCCTCTGTATTTTGGGGACTATTGCCGAAGGTCAGTGAGAGGTTTATTGAGATCAACACTCACTCCCTAGTCCCATTTGAGACCTTGATCTGGCCACGAGCATCTCTTAAATTCGTTTATGACTGAGTCGCTAAACGCAACTCTTCTACAGCTGAACACTGCATAATGAAAACGTTATACTCTGAAATCCCATGACATTGAACGGATACCCTTTGCCCTTACTTCACTCGTGGGTGCCCAGGAAAGTCTTCCACATGGCCAGGAAGGCAGGAGCCAGCTCTCGTGCTGGGTAGTGTGTTGGTGCCGGGACCCTCGCACGGCCACTCTCGCAACACAAACAGTGTGGTGTTTTGTGCATTTAAAGTGCCTCAAAGGTATCTTTAGTGTTCCAGGAGACAATAATAATAATACACTGATAGCTGAATTGGAAGGCAAAATCCAGACAATGGGATTATTGACTCTAGAGCGAGGTGTCTGAGTGGCCGGTATGTGAGTTCAGTCCCAGCGGGAGGTGGGCATCTGCGGGAGGACTCCCGACATCTACTCCTTTAAATGCGAACCAGCAACTCTAGATCAAAGGTGAGTCCTTGGGGAAGGGCTACTGATAAGGTGATTCTGGGAGAGACTATCTCCAGCTGAGTAGAGAAAGAAGCCCCATGGCCAGACACGGGCAGGCAGGAGCAGGGCCTGTGGGATTCCCCAGCCAGCCAACCCACTTTCTTATTTCTCTCCTGCCCCTTGGCAGCGCCCCCTCATTTGTCCTCTCAGTACAAAGCAAATGCCTGCGAGGAAGGCAGTTGGCCTCTTCATGCCTGCCTGAGTTGGAAAGTTCCTCCAGGGCCTCTCTGTAGCAGACATTCAGCCCCTTGGCTGAAAAGCAGCGTGGCTCCATGGGAGCTGTGTGGGACCCGTGCCAAGGATGCTAAGGAGTCTACAAGATGGAGACGGAGCTCAGTCCCATGGCAACCCACCAGGATGTCCCTGCTCCTAGCCGGCCTGTCTCACAGAGCCCACTTCCTCACAATCGCCTTGAATTATTCATCAGCTCTTGCAGAGAAACAAAAGGCAAAGTCATTGTATTTCCTCCAGAACAGACTGTCCTCCTCATTGACCTCGGGGAATCTTAAAATTCAAGACAGAGCATCCGGCACTCTCATGCACTTTGGAAAGAGACAGGAAAATGCCCCATCATCTTCCCCTTCCAGACTAGCCGAGTCCTACTGAGCAAGTGTCTCTGGCTACTTGGTCCTTCAGGCTGTGCTTTGTCCCCCTTCTCACTGCTCATGAGAAGGACAGGAAGGTATCCCTGGCTTCCTGTTGACTGACCTTGATCAGTAGGTACCTGGGGTCAGGACAAACACCCTACCTCGACCTTAGGGCCATGCTCAGCCTCCTAGCTTCTCTTCAGAGAAGCTCTACACTCTTGGGGCTCAGCAGCCCTGCTTCCCATGAGACTTTAAGTGGGAGACACAAAAGGGACTTTGTCCCATCGCCACTACCAATCCCACCCCCTTTACTTCAACCCGAGCCCTTGATTTCTACTTAATGAAGGAAATGCAATCCACCAGGCAGAAGCCCTCCTCCCTCTACGTCTAGAATTAGAGGCACCCACCGTCTTCCACTATTACCTCCTCCTTTCCTGACTCAAAGGAATCTTTCCTCTGAAATCACTACTGGTTCCCGAGATGCCTTTTGCCTGAGGGCCCTGCCCCTTCGCTAGTACCCTGCTTGCTTATGTTCACCTCCTCTTATGGAGTGGCAGGATGGCGTGCTAATTAGGGTGTGTGCTCTGGGGCCGCCACCTACCAGCCTTGTGACCTGGGGCACTTACGGGCTGCCCTCAGCAATGGGGTAGTTAGGCCGTTGTCAGGGTTTCTGGGAGACAATAACAACCCTGGTGATCAGAGGGGAAGCAGTCCTGCACAAGCTCACGAACAGGTGCCTATCACCATGGCAGCCGGTCTTAGATCAAATTCTGCTAAAAGTGCAAACGCCTATTGGCAAGCAGACACAAAACTCTTCCCTTACATCTGTTTTCATAAGCTTGGCTTGGCCCTGCTCTATCCTCGAGCACGCCAACAAGCACCTTGCATGAAAGAATCACTTTTGGGGCGCCTGGGTGGCTCGGTTGGTTCAGTGTCTGACTCTTGATTTTGGCTCCGGTGGTGATCCCGGGGTCGTGGGATGGAGACCAGCCCCCGGCCCCGCACTCGGCACGGAGTCTGCTTGTCCCTGTCCTTCTGCTCCTCCCCCACTGCTCACGCACGGGCATGCACTCTCTCTTAAACAAATAAATAAATAAAATCTTTAAAAAAAAAAAAAGGGAAAGAAAGAATCACTTCAAGGCAGACTGAATAATACTCTTGACAAGAGGCGCAGCCAGCAAGACTGGGCAGAGGAGCTGGAGGGGGGGCACTGGCCACCTCTTCAAATGTCACACTGAGGCGTAGGCTGCAGTATCTTCCATCATCACGCACACAGTCTACCAGTGCATGACTGAAGCTCACCGTGCCTCAGCTTTCCCACTCTGGAAAACGGCAACAATGATGATATGTACCTTCTAGGGGTGCCCGGAGAAGGAAATGAGTTAGTCAATACCTGTATAACAATTAAGACAGAGGCTGGCCACCGTAGGCACTCACTCAATTTGTGTCTTAGCATTCCAACCCTCAGAACTCCCTCATTCTCATCAACCTCCAGGACGCTTCCTTAGACCTTACCTTTCCACCAGTTCCCACCCTCCGTGCTGCTCAACTTCTTTGAAGGCTAGCCTTGATTCTCTGCTCTGCTGAATCAACTCTACACCAGCCTTCCGCGTGACTCCACATTTTCACAGAATTTCTTACTCAGTTCCTCGCACATCTGTTACCCTCCTTGCAGGTATGTTGGGCCTCCTGCGGCAGGTGCAGGAGGCCTTTCCAAGAGGTAAGTCAAAATGTAACTCTTTAAAGAGCTCCCGAGAGTTAAGAGAAAGGATGCCAGGTTGTATATTCCTTGAAGACCCAAAGCCTCATCCTCAAATATGACTTCAAATTAGAGGGAGGACTGTCTGTATGTCACAGATGGAAATGACTCACCACCCCCAGTAGCACACACATCGACACCTTAATATTCCTAAGAATCGTAAGGTTCTAGAATCAGGGGTGATCGACCAATGCAGGAGTCTCTCAGGTCAAGGCTGTTTTATGTTTGGCATAAATACTTTTACATAGCTTAAGATCCAAAGAAAAGTAAAATCCAAGCAAACGACCATTTTGAGGGAAAGCTGAAATTTTCTTTGAGCAGCAAAATCAGTGCTGTCTAACATGAATGGTAAAGCCAAGCCTGGGGACACCGCTCAGAGTGCTCTTGACAGGGCAACAGGGAAGGATCAAGCCAATATCTGTGCAATCTCCAGCAGGCTGAGAAAGTCACCCCCAAATTTCCCTGGGAAGGTAATTCCCAGAATATGGCAGGATGATCTGAACTATCCCCTAATTTCTTTTATTTGAGAAAGATGTCAAATTTGGTATAGAACTGTTTAAGAGTATCAAAACTACAGTATTCATATTTTGCCTTAAGAATCTGTGCACGTTTGATATTTTAGGTATGTGAACATTTAGGATAATTTGTCCTATTTGAGTTATAAATAGATCAGCGTTAAAATTTCATCTTACAATGTTAATTGAATAACTAATTTACTTTTGATTTTAAGTAGAAATCTCACTAAGTTTATGTAGCATTGAAACATCTGAGAAAACTTAAGCTTCACTACCCTTATAAGATTGGGACCTGTTAATTCCTTGAGAGCGTATTCAGGCACTCAGGATATTGTTAAATCAGGCGATTGAGTTACTTAAAAAGGAAATCAAATGCATTAAATTAGTATGTGCAGTCTAAAATATTTCAAGTAGTTTAACTGAATTTGTAAATGATATACCCATCTAAGGCCTTGAAAAATTATTTTTCAAATTTTCTAGATTTATTAAGTATTTATTTGTAAGCAGAATTTAAAATTAAGAACTTGAGTTTTAAATGTGTAGCTTAATAAATTGAACTTTAAAGAAACAAACAACAAACACAAAAATGAGCCCCCTGACTAATTTTTTCTTGCACGAAAACTGCCCTTAAGTCATTAAAGAAATTAAATAATTACTTTTGATTCACCTCACCTGTGCCCTCTAAATCTTTATAATACCAACTTGGGCATAAGTCTCATCTCTCTAACAAGCTCATCTGTGCCTAATTTCTGCTGTATCCCCCCCGGGGGGGCAGGCACAAGGCACATGTTCGGCAAATTATTTTCTCACGTGGCCGTGTGACTTTGGACAAGTCCCTTCACCTCTCTGAACCACAGGCATTGCAAAAGGAGGGCGTGGAGCATCCTGCTAAAGAGGTGGTGTCCATGAGACAGGGCCTGAGTCTGTCGCATCACGTTGCATCCCAAGGCCCAGACTTGGCTGAGGCACGCAGCAAGAACTCAATGAACACCACTGAGTGAATGAGCAAATGCACTAGAAAATTCTAAGGCTCCTCCTACATGTCTCCCAACTGTTCAGTTTCACCATGTCTGAAAGGGCCATGGGAGCAGTCCGTTAACAGAAAGATAGTAACTGTAGTCACAACAGATTAGGGTCACAATTGGGATCCAAGAGATGAGGCAAAGGAGATCTTGAGTGCTTCTGCCTGGTCACCTTTCAATCAAAACTGAGTCTGCTGCAGACCCACCTGCCCTACTCTGCTGCTTCAGTCTTTTACCTACTCCTGTCTCAGGATGACCTACTCCTGGCTCCATCAGAGAAGGCTACCATCCTCCAGAGAGGAGCACGAACAAACCCTACTTTACCAATTTTGCTGATACGACGGGCTTCCAGTGGCGTTGTTTTGCTGCATCCTCATACTAGAGGACCCCGTGCTCCCCAGGGGTGGTAGAGAGGGAGGCAGGAGGTAAAGGGGGCAGATAAACTCCTGCCCCATATACCTGGAGGGAAGTAAGGGAATGTATGGGTTTCAGTGCTGTGGCCAGCGATTAATCTGCAAAGTGACCTGGGCAGTGTGGTGTGTAGAGTCTTCTTCTCGACTCTGCCTCAAGCTCTGTGTGATCCTGAGCAAGGGATCTCCTCTCTTTGGGGCCTCTTTCTCCAAATCTACAAAACAAGTGTTGAAATATAAGATCTCAGGCAGCAATTCTCAAACTTTTTGGTCTCGGACTCTTCAGTACTCTTAACAATTACTGAAACCCCAAAAAACTTTTGTTCTATCTCTTGGATTATATTTACTGATATTTACTGTAGTAGAAAATTGAAACTGGGAAACCTTTAAAACATAATAATTCAGAAGCACACATTCTATATCAGGGTGAAGATGCCATCGCCCTAAAAGAATTCTATGATACACTTGAGGAAATGAGAATATACTGCCCCCAGACACGCCTCTTTGACATAAAAAGTATTTTGAGCCGAAGACAATTAGAAGCAGTAGATACAGAAAAAGCTGTCCCTTTTCTGCCTAAAGGCAGGAAATACATTCCGTCTCACTGGAGACAGACCCCTATCAGCCCTGAAAGGCACTGGAGGACTCTGCAAACAAACCTTGTTAAACTCGCTCTCACCTTTCCAGTTACTCTTCACCATTCCCACCCCTAGCCCAAACATCTTTGTTTTGTCAATTCATCACAAATTTATTGTTTCTTTGTCTAAAAACTATAAAAGCTGCTCCACGCCTTCCATTTCTGCATTCACCTTCCACCTCCCAGAGCAGAGATCTATAAATGTTCTGGGATCTCCTAACATTTTTTGAAAAACTATATATCCTCCTCACACATTTTTTAAATTAACTTATAACATTTTTATTGCAAGTTTAAGTAATTGAGACATATGTAAGTTCTAATATATTGACTTTTAAAGGTGGTTAAATCACTCGATAAAATGTGTTGAATACCCACCTTCATCTATTCAAAAGACACATGAATCAGCTCTTTTTAACAGCCAGAAATTTTCCGTCATTTATTAGTCCTCCTTGCGTGCATATTTCCATCTATGTTACCCATAGAACTTTATCTTAGTAGGATATACTTCTAAGCTTGAAAATCTTGTATTGGTCACTGTATCATAATTCTTGGTTATAAAATACGTACATAAGTTAAAACTTTACATATTAAATTTTTTCTAGGTTGAATATTTGTCTTATTATTAATTCAAAATTGAAAAAGTGAAAATTTCCTGTCACCAAAAGAATTTACATGTTAATCAATATCATAGGTTGATTTATCATTATAATTCATATTAGTAAATCTTTGAGTGAAATAAAATAAACATAATATAAAATTTTAAAATAATCATCAAGCATAAAGTAAGAAACAAGTCTTTTTTTGAAAGATTAGTTTTTGTATTATGGATGAGTATTGCTTATTGCTAGAATAAGACAATATTTTGTGGAAATTACAAACCAAAAAGAGGAGAAGCTATTCGTGGGGCCACTAAATGTACAGAAAAGCTGAAGTAAGCAGGAGACTTGTACCCAAATTAAAAATGCATTATGATATGCATATGATAATAATCTTCTGGTAAAAGCCAAAGAAGATTGTTTCTCCATGTGTTTTGAGTAAATGTTTAAGAGACTATCCTATATAATTTACTTTAATTTGAAGCTATAATCTTAATCCTTCACCTCCTCCTACTTGAAATCAATGCCAAACTCATACTAGAGATTCAGACATCAATATTTCAAGTCGACATTTTATTGGGCGCACTGGAGGATTTTCCTGTGGGAAGCAGAGCTCCCAGGGAGAGGCAGACGCAAGGGAGATGGGGCTTCCTTCTGAAAAGTATCCAGGGGGCCACTGCAAACGGGGAGTTGAGGGAGAGAACCAGTCTGACACCTAGGATGTGCCCCCCCCGGTGGGGGGGAGATTCATTTTAGGAAAAAACCCATATGGGAACCAGGGTCTGGAGACTGATTCTATTGAAATTACCCACGACTGTGTACTCCTTGATGGGACTTTGTGTGTCGCTAACGGTGGTCGTTCTGGGGCACTCTCTGACCACCCTCTTCCCTTTACTGTACCCACCCCAATATCCATTTCCTTCAAGCCAAAGATCTAAAGCCCCCCATGTCGACAAGCCAGCGAGAGAGCTGTCCTCCCGCAAGTCCCAGCGATTGCTTTCTTCTCCCCACCCCACCCTCAACCTTGCGGGCACCGTCTGGCTCCCAGCGACCTGGGATCTTAGTTTCTGATTGCGCTGGATGTCTCTTTGGGTGAGAGGCTGGGCATTAGAACCTACGAACCCCTCTGGGGCCCCGACCGCCCCTCCTCTCCCCACACAGGTCCTGCTGCTGGAGGACCGCCATAGCCGAGCAGAGAACAGGACTACGAAAGGGGGCAGGAAGAAGGTGGTGACTTCTACTCTTGAGTTCTGTTTTTCTGGATGAAGGGAGAAGGAAAGGAACTGGCCTGAGGCCACATCTCCAAACCAAACAAAATTTCCTTGGCATCCTGTCAGTCTTCTTTCTCAAACTCCTCCCATAGCGCCTCCCACACAGCTTCTGCCCTTTCTCGCCCCAGCTCCCTGGCAGATATTTTTGGGCTGAGGGGCCCCCCTCGCTGGCAAGCAGAGAAGAGGAACCCCCAAGCACCTGTACCCCTGCGGTTTCCTTGCCTCAGAAATCCAGGGGGAAATCCAGGGGCTCCTCCTTCCTCAAGCCCCAGCCTGACAACTCAAGATGTGTCAAGAACTTTCTGGAAGTGGACCACTGGATCCGGATGAGTGATCTATTGAATAATTTTGTAACTATAAAAGGACTGATTCATTTATCATTTTATCAAGGTGCAGTTTATAGCCTGCTTAATAAGGCCATTAGCCATACATCTTACAGCACGTTATGCTTAAAATATTTAATGACCTCTGTGGAGAAACAAGACATTACTGTGTGTTAGATGTGATGTCAGTACTATTATCCTCATTTTACATGTGAGAAAGAAGTAGTTTGCCCAAATCCGCACGGGCAGTATCTGATTGAGAGGACACGTGAACTCAGCTGTTCCTTTTACCTGATTCCAAGGCCACACTTGTTCTTGGCTCCACACTGCCTCCTCAGCTTCCTAGCCTAGGCCCTCAACAATCCATCTCTCACCTTCCACACCTTTTCCTTCTACCCCTTCTTGTAGGGGAAAAGCCAAATACATAATCATCAACATGACGGGTCAAGCGTAACAAGAGAGGTTATCAAAAACGTCCCAAGTTCAGCCCTGCACACCCACGCGAACTCCGGTCCCCCACACCCCTGAGGATGCCTGCCATCCCACCTGGGTTCATACTGTCCTCTCGATCCTGGCACTCAACCCTACCCCACTCTCTGGGTACTTTCTCTGCTCCTCCTTATGACCCCATTGCTTCCCCCTGTGGGAGGACAGGGTTCTTCCCAAACAAAGCTTCTCTCCTTAGAGCTCTGTTTCATATCAAGGTAGGATATAAAAGCAGATAATGTAGACGATTCTTGGTAGAGGTAGGAAAAAAAGTAGAATCTCCATTAACAGAATAACACCCTGGGGTAATGCTATTAGTCCATATTGGCAAGAGGAAGGTGGAGATTTTTTTAAAAAATATTTGAACGAACGATTGTTGATTGAATAAAAGACGCATTCTGAAGCCTGACCAGGAAAGCTGCTTTTCCTTGCCTATGGTCAGCACAAGCCATGAACCAAAGCAGAAGGGCCCAGGAGGAGGGGTGAGAGAGCAAAAGCAAAGAAGCTCTGGAAGAGGAGTGCAGAGACAGGGCAGGACTATTCCTGAGCCCCATCTGAGATGACTCATCCCAGACTGAGGTGTAGCCCCAGGGTAGCGTCAAGGGCTGCTTTGAGCTACTCTTCTGTTGCCTGTTTGTGCTGGGTCAACCCATAGCAATGTTTTCTTTCTGCTTAACGGGGTTTCTTCCACTCTCCAACGGGTAAAGGGATAATGAAAAAGTTACACTAATGTGTGTGTTTTTCACTTTCTCAAAAGCTTCTTGAGAGCAGAATCCTGGTCCAGTTCCTCTTGAGTCTCCCACAGATCTGACCCCACATTACCTAACGCTGTGCCTTCTCGGGTGGCAGACACTTGACACATATTACAGATTTGTGACTAGATGGGCAAATAACCCCTTTTTATGAAACAGATGGTTACATCTTGATGACCCGTACCATCCTCCAATTTGTCATCCACTTACTGTATCCCTGACACAGTTTCGAGCCACTTGTAACAATTTTCAGGAATATATCCTTTGATGTTTCTGTGCTCTCTATAAAGCAATTCTGTGGCATCAAAACAAAACAACAAAACAAAACATCATATTACTGAGTTCCCAATGTTCTTATCCTAGTGCCATACAGTTTGTTTACCAACTGGAAGAACATGAAAACTGATTCTGCAAATAAACGCTTGATACCTTCTTGAGCAAATCATGTTCACTGAATTTATAAACCATGGTTCCCCCAAAATGGGGTATTTGGGAGTAAGCAGGGATTCCTAAACTGAGATAAGAGAATGTGGAAGGGGAGATAGGAGGGCTGGCCATTGAAAAACGTAAGGTACTACACCTGCTTTTCATAAATTTGTAATCTCTTTGGGCCAACTACACGTAGAAACGATAACTTAACAAAACCCGTCTCAGTGTCTAGGTTCAAATGAGTAATGAATGCTTGAGTCGGTAAGGGAAAGCTGCTGAAGGAGTTGAGATGGGAGCAGGGCCCTGAAAAACAATGAGAATTTGGGGAGGAGATGGAAGGTCTATTCGAGAAGGCTGAGTTAAGCCTGGGAAGGGTCCAAGATCAGAGAGAAGCCAACTTCCCACGGGTGGCATTTTCCCACCAGCACACACCCAACTCTGTGCCAGCCTGAGTCCTGGCACTCTTCCCACATTTACTCCCCTGCCAAACGGCACCATCTTTTCCTCCCAGAGCTGCTACTTTCTCAGCCCCGATGGCAGACAGAGGTTTGCTGTGTGTGGCAGAGGCTGCTGGTCAAGGCAAGAGCTCTTCTCCCTATTGTTCCCTTGGAGATGAAACTAAGTGCTGACCAATGGGATATAAACACAAGAGAAATGAAAATGTCCTTCAAGAGAAGTTTGGCTTATCCCACCCCCACCCCCATCTCTTTTCTGCAAACAGGAATGCAAATCAGGGGCTAGGACCTCATGCTGAGGATTGGGAAGAGCAATAAGACCTACAGAACCTGGTGATGGGCATTAAGGAGGGCACACAATGTGATGCGCACTCGGTGTTAATACGCAACTGATGAATCACTGAACACTACCTCTGAAACAAACGATGTACTATATATTGGCTAACTGAATTTAAGTTAAAACGATGTAAAAAATCAAAGCTCTATGGAGCCTGGGTCCCTGACAGCTTGGAGTGCTGCCATAGCACCGGACTGCCCCCAGACCTCTTTTCTGTGAGAAAGAAAAAAAGCCACTGTTCAATTTTGTATTGTTTGAAGTTTTTTGTTTTTTTGTCACTTGCAGCCAAGCCCAATGTTAATTTTACACTCTACAACTGGAGATGTCACACATGAAAAATTAGTTTGAGTCATTTAACAAAAGGAAAAATGCTTGTCTACTTAGCAGTTAAAGAGATGGAAATTAAAACCATGAGGTGCCATTTTGTCTGCTAAACTCTAAAAAGGAAAGAAAAACAATAAGAGGGCGCCTGGGTGGCTCAGTTGGTTAAGCGACTGCCTTCGGCTCAGGTCGTGATCCTGGAGTCCCGGGATCGAGTCCCGCATCGGGCTCCCTGCTCGGCGGGGAGTCTGCTTCTCCCTCTGACCCTCTTTCCTCTCGTGCTCTCTATCTCTCATTCTCTCTCTCTCAAATAAATAAATAACATCTTTAAAAAAAAAGAAAAACAATAAGAATGTAAGTCTTCAGGGAAATAGGTAGGCTGATGACAGCATCATAAACTGGTACAATTCTTCTAGAAAACACTGGCTCCTTAGCTCACTTGCTTCAAATATGTTTCTATGGTATTACCCAATGATCCAATTCTTAAAAGGTTGGAAAATGCATCATAATCAATGAACTCACAAGTAAAAATGTATAAAAATGATGACAGCAGTGTTATTTTAACAGCAGTAAACCAAAACTGCCGGAATAAGGTGCTATAGAGGGGTGGTAAATGATGACCTATTCATTTGATGGAGAACCATCCAGCCATCTAAAGCCATATATGACAAACACCATGAAATAACTTGCAAACATATTTATAAAATATCTTTTTGTTGTTGTTGTTGATAGAGAGACACAGTGAGAGAGGGAACCCAAGCAGGGGGAGAGGGAGAGGGAGAAGCAGGCTTCCCGCCGAGCAGGGAGCCCAACGCGGGGCTCGATCCCAGGACCCTGGGATCAGGGATCACGACCTGAGCTGAAGGCAGACGCTCAACGACTGAGCCACCCAGGTGCCCCTACTTGTAAAATATCTTAAGGAAAAAAAATACTTCAGGAAGCTGCATATATATTGGGACAGCAGCTGTCAAATCGTGGCTGTTTGCCTAGTCAGGTGCCTTTAATCAGGCTCAGCTCATCTACATGATGTCCGGTGAGAAGCACGTGTCCCAGATCTGTTCATCACAAATTCCTGGTCTCTCTCTACGTGGCTACCCTTGCAGAAACAATCCTGTCCCGTTCTTTTTTTTTTTTTTTTTTTTTTTTTGCAACTTATTTGTTCTTGATTTTTGGGTTTTGGGTTTTCCAAAGTGGTTTCCAGTGGAACATCACAGGTAGCCCAAAGAACTTTTAAGAATCTTAATGGCACTATTTCATAGCAGCTAGACATGCCCAAAGAAGAGAGACGCCAGTCTCAAAAAGAATTTATGAATGTGGTTTTGGAGCATGTAGTGAACTGAACTGACAGTCATAGAACACCTACGACATTTTAAAGAGGGCTGTACTGGAAAAAAAAAAAAAGAACCACACACAAACAGCTACATTTTTGAAAATCTAAGAGGACAATTAAGGCGGTTGCCAGGGTTTGGTGGGGATGAATAGGCAGAACACAGAGGTTTTATAGGGAGCTGAAAATACTCTGTGTGATGCCATAATGATGGCATGTATCATCATACATTTGTCCAAAACCAGAGAAGGTATGGCATCAGGAGTGAGCCCTAAACTATGGATTTTGAGTGATCGTGATATGTCAATGAAGGTGTATTGGTAGTAACAAAGGTACTACTCAGTGGAGGATGCTGATCACAGAGGGGCTACGCATGTGTAAGGGAAGAGGGCTGATGAAAAATTTCTGTACTTTCCCCTCAATTTTGCTGTGAACCCAAAACTATTCTTAAAAAACAAAACAAAACAAAACCCAAACCTCTTAATTAAAAGCAAACAAACTGCAACGGAAAAGTAGATAGCCAGCTTGGAGTAAAAGGGGCTGAGGTTTCACAAACTGCAAAAGGGCCTTTGGGCCCCCAACTTTTTTTTTTAGTAAGAAGCAACCTCAGAGAGTTACTCAGAAGCCAACACAGGCTATTTCTTAAGCAAAAAGGAAGGCAAAGCTGAGAGCCATGCCACAGGCGCCAAGAGTGATAAGGAACAATGGATTGGGAAGCCATGCCCACGGACAGAACTGGGTCCTGCTCTGGGAAGACCTGGCAACGCATGCCTGGCAGGATGCCAGAATCTTTATGAACCAGTACCTGCTATGTATTTTCCCTTAATTGCATTTTTGGATGGAAATATTTACTGTGATTGTCCCGGCCCGATCTTTCAAGGCTTGTTGAGTGTTTGCAGAGCATATAATTTGTCTCTTCCACTTACAGGTTTCTGAGCCCAAAGGAGCCATAGCCAAGGAACTCACCCTCATTTGGACTTGACAGAAATCACAGGACCCAGGACTTTGAGCCTAATGCTACAGGTGAATGCGATTTGTAGGGATGCTCAGAGGAAGGGAGTATTGCGTATGACAGGGACATGAATAAGGCGTTAGGGGGAAAGCTGTGGTCTGTTTTTGTAGTAATGGGCACCAGTGACTCATGCCTTCAGGTAGACACCTCCCACATTGACTTTGGGCTTGGCCATGTGACTTGATTTGATCAACAGGACATACGCAAATGTAACGCAAGCAGAGGCTTGAAGAAACATTCGTTTATTGGGGCTTGCCCTTTCTTGCTTTTTCCATGGAGCCCCTCCACCACCATATGAAGAAGCCCAGAGAACTAATGGAGAATGAGAGATCAGGTGGAGAGAGGACCCAAGCGTCCCAGCCATTCCAGGTGAGATCTCAAAGATGAGAGTGATCTCACTCTAGCCCAGCTGGTCCAAACAGCCAGCTGTCCCATAGAATCATGTTTGTTGTGTTAGGCCATCCAGGTTTAAGGTGGCTTTTTACCCAGTGAATACAATGAGGCTCAAGTGGGGTAAATCCAGCATATGGAAGCTGGGAGAGGTGACTTTGCAGCAGGGAATCTCTGGGAAGAACAGGCCTACCCGTGTGGGCAGTTTCCCAAGACAAATGCAGATTCACAGAGGGAGATCAGACCATGGTCAACGAGGAGCCAAGAAGAAAATGCCAGAAGTTAAGCCTAATGAGAGAGGTGACAATGAAAATTAGAGCATGAGCAACCCATTTGGAAGTTTGTGGGATTAATAAGAAGCAAAGTAGTGGGAGGAATGAATGGGCCAGGACAAGTAATTCAGAAATAAAGCTTTGAACACAGAGAGCTATAGGTCTTTCTATGGAGCAGCTAACAGGTAATTAGCATGGTGTGCAGTAAACACTGAATCAGAATCTGGGAGGGTGTGACCTTGGTATCTGCACATTTAGCGAGCTCCCCAGGAAATTTTTTTTTTTTAAGATTTTATGTATTTATTTGACAGAGAGAAAGAGATAGTGAGAGCAGGAACACAAGCAGGGGGAGTGGGAGAGGGAGAAGCAGGCTTCCCACCGAGCAGGGAGCCTGATGTGGGGCTCGATCCCAGGACCCCTGGGATCATGACCTGAGCCGAAGGCAGACACTTAACAACTGAGCCACCCAGGCGCCCCTCCCCAGGAAATTTTAATGTATACTTTCTTCTTGGTAAACTGCCCTACATAACAAGGGGTATTGAAAGATAAACTTTGTCAAGGTACCAAAGTTCTATTACACACTTTCCCTAGGACAATAGGTGCTCCATCACCTCAAACGTAACCAAGGAAGATCAGTGGTTCTCAAACTAGGTGCACATTAGAATTATCTGGGAAACAAGAAAGAAAGAAAAGAAAAGAAAAAAAGAAAGAAAGAAAGAAAGGAAGGAAGAAAGTCAGTCAGTCCAGGTCCTGCTGCATAAGAATTCAATCTGAATCTCTGGGAGTAGCATCTAGGCATCAGTATTTTAAAAGCTTCCCAGGTGATTAGATTATAGGGTAGAAGAAGAATCTGGAAGAGATGATGTAATCTCTACACCCAGAGCCCATCAGGTTTCTGAGAAATGAGTAATAAATGCAGAATATCTCTGAACCTCCTCATTTTGGTAATTGATCTAAACTGCCATTAAACTCAAAGAACAGTGTGAGGAATTTGGTGACTAATGGCTATTTCTGAGTCAAAAATGAAATAGCACTTATTTTCATGATGTAATAAAAGTCAGGCGAACATTAACTCAGGCCAATGAATCAGCAAACGTGACTATTCGAACAGAGCCTGAAGTCAAGTTATCTATGATAATATATTATGCTTAATTTGTTACACAAGGCTTCAAAATTTTGGTAGTAACGTTTAAACTACTACTAAAAAAAAATCATATAAATGAGTAGAACCAGCCTGATGTCTGAAACAATAAAGAGTAGTTGGGAGCTGTGACAAATCAAATCTTCAGGGATGGGGAGACTTTTGTGCCAGCCAAACCTAGAAGGATTGAAGCCCAATTTAGCCCAAAAGCTGCCAGTCTATGGACCTCTGAGTCATAACAGAAACCATTAGAATATAGACATGAATTTAAGTATGGAATTATGATAGTTATGGGGTCAGGGAAGATTTGAAAGAAGGGGGGCATGGAAACATTTTAAAGGCTGATGGTTTTTTCCTTTCGTATTTTAAAATGTAATTCAAAAAGTGTTGAGCTTTTCATTTTGAAGTGATTTCACTCGCAAGCATGTTACAAATATAGTACAAAGACTCCCTGTGCACTCTTCACTCAGGTTCTCCAGATGGTAACATCCACATAACCTCTGTACTAAGATCAATATGGGGAAGTTGACTTTGCTACAACACTGTTACTCATCTACAGACCTTATTCAAATATCACCAACTGTTCCACTAATATCTTTTCTCTGGTTCAAGACCTAAACCAGGATCACTCTTTGCTTTTGTTTTTATGGCTCCTTAGTTGCCTTTAATCTGGAAGAGTTCTTTGTCTTTCATGATCTTGACATTTTTAAAGAATGCTGGTCAGTTATTTTGTACAATGGCCCTCAGTTTGGGTTTGCCTGATGTTTGCTCATGATTGAAATTCAGGTTATCATTTTTGGAATAAATAACAGAGAGTGATGATGTATCCACCTGAGTGCATCCTAACTGGAGACATGATGGTGACTCGGACCGTTACAGTGAGGAAAACCTGGATCACTGAATGAAGCTGGGGCTTGCCATGTTTCACTATTATAATGTCACTATTTTCCCCATTGTGATTAATCATAAACTTTCAGGAAGATACTTTGAGATTATGTAAATATCTTATGTCTCATACTTTTGTCTACTAATTTTAGCATTTATTGATGAATTTTGCCTGAAACAATTATTACTGTGGTGTTTGCCAAATGGTGATTTTCTAACTGCATTATTTTCTTCTACATTTTTAGCAGAATTCTACTTTACTTTTCTCCTCTTCCACTTGTTTGTTTGTGTATATCAGTATGGTTGGTGGATTCTCATTTTATTCTATGGGTTATAATCTATTATTAGCATTATTTATTTTGTTGTTCAAATTGTCCCCGATTTGACCACTGGGAGGCCCTTCAGGTAGGCTCCTATGTGCTTTTGACACATCCCCATCATTTCTTTTTTAGGACTTCCTTATTTCTAACAGCATAAGATATCGCACGCTCATCTTGTACTTTTGTTGCCTCAGACCTAGAATCAGCTGTTTCTCCAAAGAACCCTAGTAATTTTTACAGGAGAATGGTGTTCAGAAACCAAGATCTGGGCAATTAAGATCTGTATTTTTTAATACTGAGTGTCGTTACTTAAAGGCTTTCTCTCAGATAGATATCTAGGTCAATTTCTATGTGCATCTACATATTAAAAATTATGAGTTCATGTTGCTAACTTCTAATTCTAATCCAACACCACCAAGTTCATTCTAGCCTTCCCCCTTTCCTTATTTATAATTCTTTTCTCTGACTGTAAGAAGCCTAGCTTTCATTTTCCATACTATATTAACTTATTTGCTAAATCCTAGAATATACATTAAGTGGTTTTAGACAGTCTACCCCTTTGACTATACAGCACCTACGTACATCTGCCCATACATGCATTTTTTAAAAATGTCCATCCATATCTACATAAAGTACAATCATTCTGTCCCCCCAGATAGACAACCCAAGTATCATTCAATACTGCATCTAGTTCCATGTCCGGGAATTCTGGGGGATAGGAAAACTTCTTTCGGTCTGGATATAGCTCTTCTTGGTTGGTTAAAGTATGGCTAAGACAAATGTATCAATCACCAACACATCCAATATACAATAGTAGAGGAAGACCAGGGATGACTACAGTGAAAGAAATCTCAGTTATAAAAGCGGAGAGTTGGGAAAGCATGCATGTGTGCATGCACGCACACACATGAACACACATTCCAGACAATAATGCACATAAGACATAATTCCCCTGGGATGGCTATGTGATTTGGAGGTGAACATGACTTAAATAGT
Organism: Callorhinus ursinus; assembly: GCF_003265705.2. Taxonomy (NCBI): domain Eukaryota; kingdom Metazoa; phylum Chordata; class Mammalia; order Carnivora; family Otariidae; genus Callorhinus; species Callorhinus ursinus. Next base: position 62,751,408 of record NW_027397065.1, on the reverse strand, counting down.
CTGATCAGGGTGAATCTCAGGACTCTGGCTTGGAAATGCTGGTACCAAGGATTTGCTTTTCTCTTCTCAGCCTCATGTTCTGATAAGGCTCTGACAGTGGAGGAGTAGCCGAATCAATTTGGCAAGGCTCTGGTTTTCTTCTCTTGGAGGCTTTTTGTTCATTGACATATCTAGAGAAGTTTCCCTTTCTAGGAGTTGCATAATCCCCTTTTCTGTGTGTGACTTAAAATGAGTCTGAGATTGCCATAGGAGTTGAATAGTCATAGACTGTGGTTGCCCAAAACTGGGATTTCTTTGGCCATATAGCTCCTTCATAAACTTTGTTATCATCAAGATACTTGACTTGTCACTTCCAAAGGCTAGGAACCATAGACAGACAGCCTGTTTCTGGTCACTGTATTGATTCTAGGACTTTATATTGTCTAAAGCCAGGCCCCTGTTGTATGACCATCCCCTAAAGCCTCAGTGTAATGGCTGCTACTTTTGTGTGGGCTTCTGTTTCTGGACACTTTCTGACAATAACTTGGAGTGGAATGATTTCTTCCCTGACCCCAGGTTCCATCACAGCTGCTCTAATGGGCTTTGTTAGGTGAGGGCTATTAGTAGGAAGTTTGGGGGTGGACTAAGGGGTCAGGCTTGTCCTTTCCCCCAGTCTTACCTCCTGTCTTTACTTGTATGAACCTTCAGTTGGAGAAGAGTATTTGGTCTTTGCAGCACTGTTAGATTCCAGTTGTCTTGATTGCAGTCCATACCTAGAGAGGGCCTTTCTAAGCAAAACCATACTTCTTACCTTCTCTGCCTTCAGATGGGTCACTTCTCTTAAGATTGTTTCTTTATTGTAGGACCTTTCTGTAATCAACAATCCTGGATATTTCCTACCATTTCCCCTGATATGCCTCTAGGTCCAGGCCTGACTCCCAACAGGCCTCTGCCGTTTATCTCATCACTTCTGCTCGGCAAAATCCACATTTTAGGGTTTGTCTTTTACTGTACCCTACTCCTGGAACCAAATTTCTGTATCAGTGATGAAGTTTCTGGTGTGAGAAACAGAGGAGTTGGTTCGTATCAGCTAGGCAATAAAGGACTCTATTAGCCTTTATATCTTGAAGTTCAGAGATGAGGCAAACCCCAGAGTGGGGTCCACTTAGCTGCACCCTTCTCTTCACATTGGCTTCATCCTTAAGCTCTTCTCATCCTAGCAGCAAAATGGTCCCAGCACCTCTTGACATTGTATCTTCATCCTCTGGTGCTGAGAGGAAAAGCAGTAAAAACGACTTTGATACCAGGATTGCATGCCAAAGTCCCAAGATTAATGCTGATTGGACTGTTTAGATTACCTGGCTACCCCTAAACCAATGGGGAGTTGAATATATTTGGCCTAAGCCAACCAGTGCCCATCCCATGGGTGGTGTGTGGCAACAGCAGACATCTAATTGAAAACAGCCTGCCAAGAGAAAGGGGAAAGTGAATTCTGGGTAGGCAACTAATAATAATCCATTACCAAGCCTTTTAAAATAAACTTGTTATCAAGCCTTTAAAAAAGTAACTTCATGATATCTTTTTTTTTTTTTTTAATAGTGTTCATGTGTATCTGAACTGATGTCTCTCTGAAGAATCTAAGGCTTCATGAGAACGGGGACCTTATCTGTCTTGTTCATTTCACTTGAAATACAATGCCTGGCATTCAATAAATATTTGCTTAATAAATGAATGAATGCATTGTGTTTATCCTGCATCTATCTCTGAGACCTTCCAGCATAATGTCCCAAACCTCTAGGGCATGCATATTTCATTTGAGATGCTTGGGCTTAAAGCTTCACAGCTGGTAAGTGGATGGCCAAGACCTGAACTCAGGCTTGCTGACTCCACATCTCGTGCATTTCTGACTAGTCCAAGCTGCTCTCGTGTGTTAAAATGAGCCCTCAGAGTTTTAGCACAGCTGTGTTCAGGAGACATGTAGGAAATATATAAAATATGCTGACAGCTAGGGTCCAAATAACAATCTGGAAGATTAACAGGACTCTAAAACTAGCATGAATTGATATTTGCTTTTCTGATCTGCAGCTATCAAACATGCTCCAAGTTAAAATCATATCCTGCCTGAGAGTATGTGAAAGAATAGGATTGATCAGTTGCTTGTCTACTTTCTCATTTTGTCATGGCAGTAATAGAAGACACATTATAATTTTTCTTATTGCATGTTGCCTCTGTTGAAGATAAACCTTTTTATCTGATAGAGTTAGCAGAGAAGACTGATCAACAGAGTAGTAACACTAACTGATTGTCTTCTACGAGCTAGGTACTTCATTCATTTGTTCATTTACACATTTTAATTGTTATCCACTTATTGAATATTTATTTAGTACCTTCCATGCAGCAGGCATTGTGCTAGGGGCTAGGGAAACAACATTTAGCACAGGTGAGGGAGATAGTACAGGGCATGGACTAAGCTAACAAGCCGGAGTCAGAAAGATCTGAGTTCAAATCCTGGCTTTCCTGTAGCCTATGAGATCCTGGGCATACACAGTTAACTTATCTTTGTCTTATTTGTTTCATTGCATGAAATTATTCTTTTTTTAAAGATGTTTTGTTATCAAGTAATCTCTATACCCAACATGGGGCTCAAAGTTACAACCCTGACATCAAGAGTCACATGCTCTACTGACTGAGCCAGCCAGGCGCCCCATGAAATTGTTTTTTAACTTACATACAGTTATTTTGTGAGGCTTATGTGGGATAATTTAAATGTTGTACTTGCCGTGTCTGACACATTGTAGTTTCTCAGTGAAGTGTTATTTTTATTTACTAGATGGTCCCTATGCTTAAGTTGCTTACTTACAATGAGTGCAGAAGACAGACGTAAGTCTTCACACTGAATTTCCCGTAAAATGTTCTAAGTGTTATTTTTCCCATTTATGAGCAAAGAAATTGAGAATTTCAAGAGTTTGTTCGAGGCCTCAATTACTGAGTAAATGAGGCAGAACTCAAAGTTCAAAGATGTCTGAGTCCAAAGCCATGTTATCTTCAATTATCTGCATGAGGCAATGAGACAGCGGCTCTCGTCCTGACTTCTGATTAGTGGTTCTTAACCCTGGGGAGCACTTACAAAGAAGCAACTGCCGGAACCCTGTTCCACTTCAATTAAATCAGTATCAGGATCAAGGCTGATTAGGCATTGAGTATTTTCAAAATCTCCTTAGGAGATTCTAACAGGCAGCCAGAATTGAGAACCACTCAACTCCCTCAAGGCTCTTCCAGCCTCAACATTCTGGTCCTTTTATATATGGCGGCAGTTGTCAGAATGAGATCAGCACTGGAAGAAGCAGGGACATTCCCGGGACTTTCCTCCACTGGGGTTCCATGTCACTACTGTGTACTTTAGAGGAAAGGTGAGTGCAGGTAGAGCTCCTTACACCTAAGGCCACCACCATGGAGTTTTAAAACACAACAGAGAACCCACATGGAGTACCCAGCAGCTGCATGAGTCCTGGTGAAGGGGAGTGATGACAACCCAAGCTCCCTCTTTGATGTGGGGTTGACAGACCAACAGGATCCTTCACACATGGAGGAAGGAGCAGCCTGGGAAATGTCCCAAACAAATGCAGCTGTTCTTTGTTTCAGGAGAGGATGCCAATAACATTTTGTTCCTTGGGGTTCTCAAGAGTGAAAAGTGTGCATAGCTATGAAAACAAACCCGTTGGGATAATGATCATACTACCCTAAATGTCACATAGACACTTATCTCAGTTAATTAAGTCATAACAGATATTTTGACCTATAGTCTACCACAGACTTTATATCGAGACATTCAATAAAGGGAAGAAGAATAGTTCATCAGCCTTTGGATGCCCTCTGGGATATTTCAGTCACTCAGAGTCAAAGTTTCTGCAGCTCCTGAAATGGGGGTCATTTCAGGAACTCATCACAGAGTCTGGTCCACATACATCTAATCTGTCCACTCTCTGATTTGCTCCTTATGGCAATTCTGTGAGATACATGTCAGGTAGCACTATTCCTATTTTATAGAGTTAGAAACTGAGGCTTAAAAAGGTTAAGTGACTTGCTCAATGACTAGGAAATGCACATCCTACATTCAAGCATACCTCCCTGGATTGTAAATTCTCAAGTTGACATTCAGCTGAGTCAGGAGGATATTATTCAACTCGGGCACTCCATGGATGCGAAACCTACCAACCAAATGAATGCAGAGACATTCCAGTAAAGATAAAGGTATTGGATTCTGATTATTTATTACTGACATGTTAAGGCTTTAACCACTGCTCTCCCTCTCTGAGATCCAAGAAGAATATGCCTAAGGCTAGCAGAGGGAACCCAGACTCTAGGGTCTTCCTCATTCCTTGTGACCCCCATCCCAGTCTCAATGCAATGCTGAATCTTCATGTACCCCGCCTCTGGTACAGGCCCAGTACCCCAGAAACATTCAGTTAGAGGACGAATAAAAATTACCACCCGTGAGAGATAGTTGAGAAAAAGCAATCATGTTTAGGGGTGGACTGGCACTATCCAACAGAAATAGAACATAAGCCACACACATAATTTTAAATTTTCTAGTACGTATTAAAAAGGGTAACAAGAACAAGTGAAATCAATAATATATTTTATTTAACCCAGTATACCCAAAATATTTCAAATTATGATATAGAATTCAAATTATTCAAATTGTATTTGAATATTATTCAAATAATTCAAATCATTTCAAAAAATGTCAGATTATATAATCTACATAAAAAATTCATAATGAGATATCTCACCTTTTTTTTGTTTTGGTACTGAATCTTCAAATTCTGGTGTGCACTTTACACTTGTAGCACGTTACAACTCAGATGAGCCACGTTTTGCATGTTCAGTAGCCACACGTGGCTAGTGGCTACTATACCGGACAGCAGGTCTAAACCAGCTCAACATAAATATCAGGCTGCTGTACCTACTATATGAAATTAGCTTTCTTTTTTTTTTTTAAGATTTTATTTATTTGAGAGAGTGAGCGAGAGAGAGAGAAGGAGCAGGGGGAGGAAGAAGCAGACTCCCCACTGAGCAGGGAGCCTGACGTGGGGCTTGATCCCAGGACGCCAGGATCATGACCTGAGCCGAAGGCAGGCACCCAACCGACAGAGCCACCCAGGCGCCCCTATCGGGTTAGCTTTCTGATTGCTTTCTCATTATTTGGGGTTTGATTGGCAGCAAGCTAGATTCTGATTTAACATGAAGGACAGGGTTTCCGTTGGTAAGGCAGCAGAGTTCTTACTGAGTATTGTTATTGTCAGATACTGCATTTGGCTCTGGGAACACAGGGGTGAGCAAAACAGAGCCCTGGAATCCTCTGAGTGGAGATATTTAAGAAAAGGATAACTATCCAACCATCGGAAGCTCTGGAAGGACAGTTCTAATTAGAAGCTCATGGGGTTACGGAGGGAAATAATGAAAAATGGAGATGATAGAGAATTAAAATTCATCAAGTATCCTATTATGAGCTCCGCAACCACCATGGGTGGTAGGTTATAGGAAAAACATATAAGATAGGATTTTAAGCATCTAGAAGACTTCCATATATATAAAAGAGCTGTGTGTTTTGGTTCCCACAATGCTTCCCACTTAAGACAAGGATTTGAGTTTAAGTCATTTATCTTGGAGACAATCTTAGGAAACATGTTAAGGGAGAGGGGGCAAGCCAATCCATGAGGAATGAATGAGTGGGTCACTGCTAGGGACAACTAGGGCTTGATCCCTCTGGGGATCTTCTCGGAGACCCCACGGGACATGGAATCCCCTCGCTGGGGCACAAGGGAGCTGGGCCGTTTATCCTCCAGCTCCAACCCTCACTGATTAAAGGTCTCTTCTGGGGCTTTAACACCTGTGCTTTCAGCCTGCTGTGCACCTGGCCTGAGCTCATGCCTGCTGCCGGAGAACAACCGCAAGAAGGGAAGGAAGGGACGGGAAGCTATGAGTGTGCATGAGCTTTCACAGGCAATGCTGGAGTAGGCCAGGAAGATATGACCTGGGCCCCAACAGTGTCTGCAGCAACGACGGACACTCCAAAGCACCTCTTATCATGGTATCAGACACCATTCTAAGCACTTCACACATGTTAACACACTTAATCTTCACAACTCTATGAAGAAAGGTACCTATTCCTATCCCCATTTCAAAAAGGAGAAAATTGAGGCACATAATTGTCCCAAGGTCATACAGTTAGGAGGAGACAAAACCAGGCTCAGAGCTGGGTGTCTTTTTTTTTTTTTTTTTTAAGATTTTATTAATTTATTTGTCAGAGAGAGAGAGAGAGAAAGCACAACCAGGGGGAGCAGGAGACAGAGGGAGAAGCAGGCCCCCTGCTGAGCAAGGAGCCTGATGAGGGACTCGATCCCAGGACCCTGGGATCATGACCTGAGCCGAAGGCAGACGCTTAACCGACTGAGCCACCCGGACGTCCCAGGGTGTCTTAATCACTCAAAACCAACCCAGCCTTTCAGAGAAAGCCTCCCCAGTCATGTTTCACAATTACTGTATCTTCTGTTTCAACAGACTTGCCTTGTGAGCTCTCAGTTTTACATTCCAGACTATAACATCCAGCTCTTACCATCAAAATCTCTGCAGGGTGAGTGGAAGAGAGGAGCTCTCCAAATCCAGAGCTAGGCTAGAACAGGTTATCAAAAACAGAGGTCTGCTGAGCTGGGTGTTATAGAAATAAAGGGAGTATTTTTATATGTCAAGTACCAAGACTGCACATCTCCAAAACTGTTCATAAAACTGCAGTATGCAAAGACAGTTTTCTCTGGAACCCTTGCTCAGATAAGTGAAATATTGAGGGGCTGGACCCCCATGGAACAAGTTCATTTTCATCCCCCCACTGCCTTCTGGCCTCATCTGTTGGATCTCTCTTCCTCACAGGTACCTCATGGTGGTACCTCAGACAGACCCCTTATCTTTTCCGGTCAGCCAGAAATCAAGGGTGTCTCATTTTTCAGGTGTTAAAAAGTCCAGTTCATCTAACACAAAAGTTCAATCTCTCATGTATTTCAAAGCTCTCCTCCTCCCCCACTCAGGCCTGACCCAAGCTCAAATACTTACATTAAGGAACGGAAGTTTGTATTGATCAGTTCCTTATTTACCCTAAAACACCCTCTCCTCAACTTACTCTGTGGCTTCTAACTCCTCCAGCACTAGGGCAAGGAGAGGTAAAGGGGCCGAAAGCTATACCTGACCAGCACTGTAGCTATATGGTCATGGTGCCCACTACCTGGCAAATCGTGGCTTTTTCTTTCATACACCACTTTTGTTGGTTGTTTGGAGATCTCCTTGCTGGGGACATCTCCCTGAACAGAGTAATATCTCCTGGCTAACCACTCAAGATCCTCTTAGCTCCTATAGGACAGCTGACCCATCAGTCTCTGCCAGGTTGTCTAGTCCCTGTGGGCAGACCTTTTGGGCAGGGTCCTTTCAAGGAAACCAGAGCCTGGCTTTCATCTGCGGTGTCCTCTCTGACCCACAGCTGACAAGATGACACCCACCCCTGCCCGAGACAGAAGTGTTATTTGCTGTCCCTTCGGTCCTTCTCTTCACCCTACCACTGGGGACAATTCTATCAATCTTTCCCCTTCAGACTTTGCAGACTCTGTGCCCTGCCAACTCTAGAGAACATTTGTCAAGGTTGCCCAAGAGTTCTCTCTGAATCCATGGCCGTCTTGGGTTTCTGTAGTAACGCAAGTAACTAGTTGAGGGGTGAGTGGTCAACACCCTATATCTTTGACCCTTCTCCAGCATCTCCCACATATTTGATTTGAGTAGGAGGATGAGAGGAAATACTCTGCTCAGGGGAAGTCTCTCTCACTAACCTTCTTTCAGCATTGTTATTGTCTTTTTCCTTTTTTTTAAGATTTTATTTACTTATTTGACAGAGACAGCGAGAGAGGGAACACAAGCAGGGGGAGTGGGAAAGGGAGAAGCAGGCTTCCCGCTGAGCAGGGAGCCCGACGTGGGGCTCGATCCCAGGACCCTGAGATCATGACCTGAGCCGAAGGCAGTCGCTTAACCAACTGAGCCACCCAGGCGCCCCATCATTGTTATTGTCTTTTTTTATGTATAGGTGAGGGTGGGTGATATGCTATGGGTGGCAAAACTCATTCCAACTTCTTAGCAAGCTTTGTTGATGGTCTAGCATCCACTGCCCTCAACTTTGGAGCCTGAGCCAATAGGACCATGCTATTTCATCTCATGCTACAGCTGAAGAGAGGAGGTCACCTCTCCAGGCTGGCTTAAATACAGCCCTGCTTAGTCACACAAGGAGAAAATTGTAATTAAATTAAGTAATCAGTTAAGGAATTAAATTTGAGCAATCAAATTACCTCAAGTCGCTTTCCAACATTCAGTTTTAATATTCATAAGCTTAAGCTCTGTTTGTCTTTTCTAACCCTAGGACAATTCCTAAAATTGCTTGAAAAGTGGGGAAAATGCTTTTTTTTTCTTTCAGGCATATGGAAAAATAAGGCAGGTATAATATAGAAAAGCGGTTCAAGTTTCCACCAAAATACCAATCGTTTAACAACAAAGAAGCCTTAACAAAAGGGGCATCGGAATATAAGCTTTTGAAAGCCATGTCCCCCTCTTCCACTAGTGCTTAGCCACAGAAGAAACGTGAATTCAGTTGAATTCCCAGACTAAATAATTTCTATTTCCATCCCTGGGGAGACAGAGGGAGAGACAGATCAAGAGAATATATTTTTAAATGCTTAGTGAAACTACACGTTCAAAGAAATATAAATTTCTTTTTATCTTTTTGTCTTTCTCTCTGATCATATATATAGAATCTCTTCCATTTGAACAGGTTGATCTATAAGCCATTCTCTCCATGTCATTTTTCTTCCTTCTTATAGGGACCCTGTGTGAATCATTGTGGCCATAAAACTATATAACTGAACACTGATAATTACATGACTTTTAACTGGAAGAGAACAATGTTTTAGTCCTCCACCTCCTGATGGAGCCATCTTACTCAGCCATAGATTTCCTGTCAGTGTGCCGCCAAGAGTCGGGCTTCGCTCGCCAGAGGGGCTGACTGTCTGTCTGTGGAAGACTCAGAGGGGCAGTTTGCTGCAGCTTTCCTAGAGTCCTTGCTCAAGCTGGGCCTTTGCCTGGACAAAGGGGGCGGCCCTGTCCCAGAGCTGGCAGCGCCCCGGCCTCCCGCACCCCCACAGGCTCTTGGCCAGACCCCCTCTGCCTGACCCTGCATGGCGACAGGATGCCTGGGCCTACAGGGACAAACCTTCTCCCTTTCCACTCTGATGTGGCGTCAGCCGGCACAAGAAGTGCCAAAGTACAGGAGATTGGTTTAATAACTGTGATTTCGCCTGTTCCCTCAAAATAAAAATGATGTGCCTTCAAATTACAACATGTTCCCTTCATTATATTGAACACAGTATTTATGGGAGAGCAGTTGCCGCGGCGGCTCCCCACTAAGTACCTTCCTTCCAAGTGCCCTCAGATGCATTAGCTCGTGGGAATCTGACCCTGAAGGTGAGGCTGGGGTCGAGGGGGGAGACTGTGCTATTATGACTCTCGTTAAAGCCAGGGAAATGGGTCATCGGGTCATCACAGTGGATGCGACCTGCAGGGTCAGAACTGAAAGCCAGCTCCCATCCTCACAGTCCTACTGCGTTCACTGGGGAGAGGAGGTCTGCGTGGCAGGTTTTAAAGAACAGTTCGTATTTTTTTTCTCTGATTACAGAAGTAATGTGTATTCGTGAGAAAAAAAAAAAAAGGAAAAACACAAAGCACTAGAAAGAAAAGAAAAATCACCCATATTCCCAGACCAACACAATGACTGCTATTAACATTTGGATGTGTAATCTCATACGTACATTCTTCTCTAAAAATGGCTTCCCGCTCTGCACACTGATGTCAAATGACGTTTCTTTCATTTTCTTCCCAATTATAAAGGTAACACACGCTTATTAGAGGGAAACCAGAAAACACGGATGATCACAAGGAACGTCAAAACCATCCTGTAAACCCACCCACCAAGAGGCAACCATTGAGAAGCACTTTCATTGAACTTGACATTTAGGAAGGCCATAAAGTTGCAACATGCCTCAGAGGCAAGGGTTAAGATGTTTCAGGGAAGATTAAGGAACCCATTCTCTGCCATTTAGAATCTCAGCTGAATTGTCTGGAATGAATGTCTCTTTATTCCAGCTGCCCTATTCATAAATACAGGCAAGGATTTCCAATTAACTTCACAAGAATATTTTGGGGATCAATGATATAACATTGGTTCAGAGTTTTGAATGTTCTGAAAGAAATCTATAATCTCCAGGCCATGAACCGTACTCATTCAATTTTAAGTCTCTCCTCGCCAGGCCAGACCACACGGAACTGGGGCCACATAAAAACAGCAGAAGGTGGTTTGGCTGGAGATACACACTTCAGCTTTATCTAGGCCAGGGAATGGAAGGAGCTGACAAAGCAGAGAAGAATGTGGAAGCCCATCCTTCTTCTGCAGAGGCAAAACCACCCAAGCCAGATCCATGCACAGGTGCTAAAGGCTCTATGAGGGAGATAGCTCTCTATTCTAGGACACACACGCTGATTTTTCTTTGAAATATTTTTTTTTGGCTATCTCTCTCTCTAAATTTCCTTGAAAATGATAGTCAGCATGCAAATGGCCCACCATCTAACTTAATAACTATCTTAATCACATACCTGTACCTACATAAATTAAATACACATGATGTCTTAACCAGCCGAGTGGCAGCACCAAGATGAAAGTATTTTGCTGCTACAGAACATAAAGTCTCAATGGTAATCCCTAAGTCAGGCGGATTTTTTGGTCATGGCCTCAAGCACTCAGGTCTGTGTTACCTGGCTGAGATAAAACAGAACAAACTGACTAAACAAATGAAAACATTAAGCATACTCCCAATGTATACAGTGCCCTGTTAGCTCATATATGAGCATGTCGTGTGTCTCCCAAGGCCCACTCCTTCTCCTCAAAAGTCCTGTGTGTTCATGGCAAACGACACCAGTGTCTACCCAGTTGCCCCTAAGCCACATTCCTCAGCATCATTCCTGGCACCTCCCTCTTTCTCATTCCCCTTGTCCGGTGAATCACCAAGCCCTGCTGATTCTATCTTCTAACTATGTCTCCAATCCTCACTTTCTTCCACCCCCACTCCTGCCAGCACAAGTCCAAGCCGCAGTCATGTCTCATGTGGTCCATTGCTCTCGACTTCTCGGTCGTTCCCATTTCCACTCGTGCTGTTCCCCTGCCAGAGTGATCCTCCCAAAACACAGATCTGACAGTGTACCCTCTACTGAACACCCTCCAACGGTTTCCCATAGTTCTTTGAATCAAAGAGTCCTTTCCATACAGTAAAAATCACTCTAGTGAGTGCTTGATTTTGACAAACATACACAGTCATGTAACCATCACAGCATTCAAAATAGAGAACAGATTGCTTTTGTGATTAAAAATAAAGCTGTTGGGATGCCTGGGTGGCTTAGTCGGCTAAGCATCTGACTTCGGCTCAGGTCATGATCCCAGGGCCCTGGGATCGAGTCCCACATCGGGCTCCCTGCTCAGCGGGGAGCCTGCTTCTCCCTCTGCCTGACGCTCCCCCTGCCTCTGCGCTCTCTGTCTCTCTTTTCCTCTCTGACAACTAAAATCTTAAAAATAAATAAATAAATAAATAAATAAATAAATAAAGCTGTTATATGTTAAAAAAAAAAAAAGAAGATAGTAGGAAGGGAAAAATGAAGGGGGGAATCGGAGGGGGAGACGAACCATGAGAGACGATGGACTCTGAGAAACAAACTGAGGGTTCTAGAGGGGAGGGGGGTGGGGGGATGGGTTAGCCTGGTGATGGGTATTAAAGAGGGCGCATACTGCATGGAGCACTGGGTGTTATACGAAAACAATGGATCGTGGATCACCACATCAAAAACTAATGATGTATTGTATGGTGACTAACATAACATAATAAAATAAAATTTAAAAAGGGGGAGAAAAAGGATCTCTTATGAAACAATGCAAAAAAAAAATAAAGCTGTTATAAAAACTCAGGGTTTTGTGTGTGAAAGTAACTTTTCCTCCTATTTGGGTAAATGCCGGGAGTAGTATTTCTGAGTTGCATGACAAAGGCACATTTAACTTTATAAGTAACTGCCAAGCTGTGCTCCAAATGGGCTGTACCATTTTGCTTTCTTATGTTGTAGGATCGAGTCTGAACTCCGTAGTAGGTTTGCCAGGGTCCTCCTATTCTGCCTCCGGCCTTTCCCTCCACCCACAGCTCTCTCCACCACCCCACCCCTTCCACACCCCTTCCACACCCCATCAGCCAGCTACGTTCAACTTCTTTCACTGTTGCTGCTCTACTCATCTCCAGGACTTCCAACATGCTGTGTCTTTGGCCCAAAACACTTGCGCACGCCCCCTCCTTGCCTAAGCCTCGTTTATATCTGACCGACTCATTGGCTTAAATGTCATCTCTGTCAGGAAGTTTCCTGAGCCTAAATTATTTCCCCATGTACTCCTTTCATTTTGTCATTCAGCAAAGGTTTAACCACCAGGATCTCGGTTCTGTTGCAGGCACTGGGGAGATGGCAGGGAGCGAAGCAGACAAAAGTCCAGGCTCCTCTGGAACTGATGGACAAAGGACAATATCACCACCAACAAAACGGATACATGCTAGAATGTCAGGTGGTAGCAAGGACTATAAAAAAATAAAATAAAGCCGAGCCATGGGCAAAACCAGAGTAGAATGTGGGGCTATTTTAGATAGGCCATCTGGAGGACACCTCTCTGGGGTATGAGTGATACAAGGGAGCAGCTCTGCTGCTGGGGGAAGGTAATTCCAGGCAGAGGGAGCAGCAAGGACAACCATGTGAAGGTAGAAAAGAAGAGGCGTGAGGAAGCTGCCATGTTCAGGAAGCAGCCTGGGGACCCGTGGCAGGAACCCATGAGCCAGGGAAGAGGCCCAGAAGACGAGGCCAGCAAGGGGCCAGGGGCATGCCGCACCCCGTCACAATGCTTAGGACACTGCCTAGGGCTACTGCTTCCTAAGTTGCTCATCTTTCCCATCTGGCTCTGTGCTCAGTGAGGCTCAGATTGTGTATTCTGCTCATGACTGACTGCAAGCACTTAGCACGGTGTCGGCCGCACTGTAGGTTCTTAATAAATCTCTGAATGGACGAATAAGTGGATGAAACACTCAACCACATGAGGTCCCTTGCTTGCATGACAAATCCCTGAGAAGACGCATGAGCCCACGTCACTGGTGAAGAAAGGGAGGCTTGGAGGGCTTGACATGACTTTTGCGGAGGGAGAGGTGAGGAGCGCGGCTGGAATTCAGCCCCCTTCACAGTACCTGTCTTGTTTGTCCTGGGCCAAGAAGCAACACAGTCTCATATCCAAACATCTTTCTGACTATCCTTATTCTCTGTCTGCTGACTGGGAATTTGAAAGAATACTCATCTACAGGCAGTAGCTTTAATGCCCCCTAACCCATGCTTCAGGGCTATGGTGGAGGGAGTTTGGAGACCAGGGCCTGTCCCCTCGTGCCTTCCATTGCTCTTTCTAGCACATTTTGGGGGGTTTAATCCAGAATGCAATGACGATCCAGAGTAGCCAAACACTCGGGAAGTCGGGAAACAGAGGTGATACCCCCAAAAGCTCTGTGTGGCAGAGGAGATCCTAAGACAGAGGCAGGGAAGCGACGGTGAAAATGGAAACCACCACCACCACCCCCCCCCCCCGCCCCCAGCCTGCTCAGGGCACAGGCTCTTGCTTGTGTAGAAGCCTGTGTGGTTTGTGGCATCAGCTGCCAGCACCCCTGCTTCTCCCTTGACAATTTAACTCCGCGCCGAGCCTAGATCATTGTTCTACTGAAGAAATATCAGTGCATAGCAGGCAGTACAGATCTGAGTTACAGTCTGGCTCGGGAGAACTCTGGAGGGGAGCTAGAAGAAATTTTCCATGCCAGCTTATGTAATCCAGGGTCTACCACAAATCCTGGCACACAGTCCCAGAATAAGTCCCTTGTTGGAGATGAATGAACTCTGTGCGAGTTACTTCTCCTGCTTATCTGGAGAGTGAGGGATTTTCCCTCAGCTAACCCTGAAGACTTCTCACGGCTCCCACACTCCGTAGTTCTACGGATTTCTAAGTAGTTACAAGCAGAGTAGAGGTCAGCAATAAACACCAGGGGTCTCCTCCATTTCCTGGTCAGAGTAAAACAGACTTTAATGAGGGCAGAAAAAGAATCAGGAAGGCTCCGATTTTCCAGGGCCGAACTGAAGTAATACCATTAGTCATAGCTGCGTTTCTCAGCATTGGTGTCAGGCGCACAGATCAAAAGTTTACCTTTTGCATATGAGCAGAGTTTATTTGCGAAAAATGAATTCATCAGAATTTGCCTGCAGGATTCAAGACATGTGGCTGGAACTGGTGTGAGACACAGGTGAGGCCTGTGTGGGCCGGCCAGTGACTGCGGCTGCCCGGCTGGTGTAATTGAAAGAGCACCCATGAAAGGCTCCTTGCCCAGTGATTTTCTTCTGTTAGCCTGCTTCAGTGCCTAAAATTCCCCAACTTTGAGTTAAGGCTCACCTTTGAGTTAAGGCCTTGAAAGATGGTGTCCAGATGCTCCAATATGTGGAGAGACGTTAACTCAAAACATCTGCATCTGTTCCCATGTTCGGAGAATAATTTTTTCAAACAACAATGATGATATTTGCAACCCGTTCTTGAGCACTAATCCCGTACCCAGCACTTTTTACATTGTGGATGCGTTTCAGTCTGTGTCATGCACTCAACCGCCAAGGTACAAAACACACTATCTTTGCTTACAGCGAGGAAGGGAGGCTTGGCAAGAGCCAGAGGTCGCACAACCCTAAATGGATTCAAACCCAGATCTGCCAATTCTAGATTCTCTCTTTTTCTTCTCCTCCTCCTTCTTTTTTTTTTTTTTTTAAGATCTTATTTATTTATTTGAGAGAGAGAGAATGACAGAGAGCACAAGAGGGAAGAGGGTCAGAGGGAGAAGCAGGCTCCTCGCCGAGCAGGGAGCCCGATGCGGGACTCGATCCTGGGACTCCTGGATCATGACCCGAGCCGAAGGCAGTCGCTTAACCAACTGAGCCACCCAGGTGCCCCTTTCTTCTTTTTTAATGGTATATAACTTCTACACAGTGAGGTGCACAATCTTAAATGTATAGCTGGATGAGTGATTACATATGTGTATCCTCATACAACTAGCACTCAGACCAAAATAGGGAACATTTCCAGCACCCCAGGAGGCTCCTTCATGTCCCATCCTGGCTGGCCCCCCAGCATCTCTCTCCTGCATGCTTAACTCTTTGGTTCTGTGAAGGGGGGTGGTAGCCCAAGCAAGCTCAGGGAGAAAGGAAATGGTCCAAAACAAAGAATATGGTGGTGGTGGGGCGGGGGAGCGGGGAGAGAGGCTACATGGGGGAACTGCCTTGGGGAAAGCCAAGGGCTTGTCCTCGGGCACCACCACCTCCTGCAACACAGCCAGCCCCAGCCCAGGTAGCTGGGACAACAAGCGGCACCTCCAAAGCATGTGTGCAGAGACGCGGCGGGAGCGCGGGACCTGCCTAGCAAGCAGCGCCCGTCTCTCCCGCTGCCCGGAATCCCAGTCTCTAACAAGAAGCAGGATGCTGACAAATGAAAAGGAGATGTGTGTGCTGGCACGGCGTCCACGGGGTGGGAACACAGGCCAACCCAGGGCTCCCACAGGAAGTTTCAAACCCACTTTGTAATTCTTCGTTGAGCTATCATCAACTCTTCCCAGATCCAATATTGTGTTTTTGCTTTGCTCGGTTTAAGTCCAGCTTCTCTGATTGTCTTTCCATCTGCCCTACGGTTTGGGGTGCTGGCTGGGGATTGTACACGCTCCTGGGGCTTCTGTGTGGCATTTCAGCTGCGTGCTCTCTGAGCAGGCTCCTCGGCAAGCTGCCAAGTGTTGACTGGCGGCTTGTAGGTGACTCTTCTTATCGGTTCTCCTTAAATGTGCCTCAGTCTATCTCCAGATCTGAAGGCTTAAAGAGTTGGCAGGTTTAGACACACCTCAGGGCAACTGTGCGTCTCAGTCTGTAGGGTGGCTGCAGACAGAGGACGAGCTACATACATAGCTTTCTGCCGACGGGGAAGCGGGAGCAAGATTTGGCAAAGGGGGGCAAGGTGGAAGAGAGAGGGAGGAGGAGGAAGAGGAGTCTGAAGAGTGGAAGGAGAGAGAGAGAAGCAAGAGAGGGAGAAGGAGCCAGGGAGGCAACAGGAAGAGGGGAGGGAAGAGAGAGGAAGAATACAGAGAACAAGTCCAGGAAGGAGAGACGCAGTTCAGACTGTGAGAGGACCAGAGAAGACTCTGTCAGACGAGCCAAATGGGCTTTTGAAGGCTTGATTATATATGTTAATTCTCAACAACCGAAGAGCTGAGTAGTGCCAGGCACCTACCTCAGCCGGTGCCCACGGGAAACTGGGCGCTGAACACGGCAGAGTGTTCTGCCCCGTGGTGTCTCTAAGTGTCCTCACGCTTAGCAGACCACGGGGTCACTATACACAGAGCGGTGGAAATACGTCTGGCCCTTGTCAGCCGTGTCCAACTTACACATCTGAGAAACTATTACAGGCGGGAGGAATAGGAGCGAGCCAACAGAACCAGTTCAGGGCTGCTCACTGTCTTCTTCACAACTGCCCCGGGGGAGATTTCTTTAGCCGTGATCAGTTATGCTAAACTGGACACACGGCTTTTCAGAACATTCTAGCTAAGAAGTCAGGGAAGCATGAAATTTACCTTGAAGAAAGTTCTATCTAAACGGTTGAAAAAGTTCTGTTTCATCTTTACAGCTAAAACCGAGCCCCCCAGAATGGTGCATCCCCTCCCCTGTCCCCCAGGGGGTCTCCAGAGCCCAGGTTTTCCTGCAGGCGTTTGTCACCAAAGTTAGAGAAGGCCTCAGAGGTCTGCTAAGTGGTGGGTCTGTTAGGCTAGGTCTGGGGAGCAATAAAATACTTTACTTCTTAGCATTGATTTAGCATTCGGTAACATCCCTTGCTAGTCAAAAGATACTTAAAGTTCAAAAAATTCAACCTCTACCAATAAAGAAACTCACTTTGAAGCATATAAAAATAGTGGCCCAAATGTATAAGGATATTCTCTTGGCATTTTTTCTGAAATTGATAAACAGAGAAGTGCTGATGATCATTGCACGGAAGTCAGAATTCTGAATGTAGCAGTCTAAGCTCACATCTTAGAAAAGCTGCCCACAGAAGGCATCTTAGTGAACCAGAAACACTAGAAACCAGAGGACTTTAGTTTTACCAAATGGGGTAAAAGAGAGAGGAGGAGGCATGAAGGACCTGCCCAGCAAGCAGCGCGGGTCTCTCCTGCTGCCGGGAATCCCAGTCTCTAACAAGAAGCAGGATGCTGACAAATCCACGAAATGGGTAAGTCATATATTTATTTACTCATTCGTTCCAGAAATATTTTCTTGAGCACTTAGTATGTGCCAGACTCTCCTGATCTCTGAGGATACAGAGAGGAAAGGCTCGTTCCTACCACCCTGTCCCTCTTCACAGAACGTAGGTAAATCGTACCTAATTATTTTGAAGCCTGCCGTGTAATATTGGCTTCTCGCATTAGACGACAGAACTGCACAGGAGAGGTAACTGTGCTATTTATCGTTCACCTTCCTTTCTCCATCAGCTAAGGCAATATTTGGCACATGGTATTTGCTCAGCGAAGATTCATCAAATGAAGGAGTTTATCATAAGTTAACATTTACATAACTTACACTCGTTATTTCATTCAATCTTCTCAACAACCCCTTGAGGTAGGTCCTGATCTTCCCATGTTACAGTCGGGAAAACTGGCCATGGGGCACACAGCAAAACTGGAATTCAAACCCACACAGTTTGGTGCCAGCATCCAGGCTCTTGTCCACTATCCTATACTGCCTCTGAACGGACCGATAAATAAATGAACTAATAAAGGAATGAATGAATGAACGAATGAATTAAAGTAGTTCACAGACTCTAGGCTTTAGGATCATTAATTGCAATATGGGGTTCCTAGATAGTGCTCCTTAACTTTTCCACCAAAGTTTAATATAAGTTCTTTTAACCAACCACCTGACTAGATCATCAGCGGGTACTCTCCATTTGTTATTTATTTGAAATGTACTATCTGATGCACAGGAGTGGTGGAGGTTAGGGGCCTGTGTCCTCTCTTGCACACCCCTGTATTTCTGTTACTGCCGCTTGAGTTGTATCATTCCCAAATCTGGGTGTGCCTGTTGTACCTATTATAATTATATGATTCAATTAAATATTATTTAAATGTGTAGATTATGATTACAAAAGAAACAGAGCTGTGTGAAAGCTATACTGATTAGGTGGTAAATAGGCAAGAATGGATACTTGTCTGTGTGTTTGAAATATTTTAAAATAGATAGCGAATGCTGGAAAGCTATGTAAAAACATTGGAAATATTTAAGAAATGCAAGTGACTTGCATTTGCAAATTGCTTCCAAATACTGTGTGGAAGAGACAACAGGGAAAGAATTGTAGAACATCTTGATAGATTTTTCACTTAAATTGCTTTGCCAGTGGCTTCAGATTTTCACAAGGACCAGGCACTTAGGGATATTAGCCAATAAGAAAATCCAGTCAATGAACCCACTGTCATGAAATCCCTTTAGATGGACATCAAAAGATAAGGGAAGGAATATACATTTATATATTTTATATGTAGTGTATATATTATATATATATTATATTTACATAAATGTATATATTTATACATATTTTAAGATAAAATAAGACATTTCAGGCAAGCATGCAGCATTTTCTAGGATTCTCGTATTTAATCATTTCAGCGGGTGCACATAGATTTCAAGAAACTTCTTCAAAGTCTTATGTTTCATCCTAAAGTTTATATGAGATTTGCACCCCATTCTGTGGTAGATATTAATACTGTTCACTAAATACTTCTTATTTCTTCTGGGCACACAGTAGAGTTGCACCTCTCTGACCCTCTTTGAAGGTAGATAGGTCTATATGACCTTCTCTGGCCAATGAGGTGTATGAGTGGAAATGACAGGTGCCGCTTCCAGGTGAGGATAGTACAATCTAGTTCATGATTTACCCCTTGTCCTTTCCTCCGCTAAGACAATAGACAAAGTTCTACAGAGAGTCTGTTCCATCAATCTGGATTCTGGAATGAGAACAACATGGAACACAGGCTGCAGCTGACCCTCATGGACATGTTGCATGAATGAGAAATAAGTTTGTTGTCTTAAATCACTGAGACTGGACGTTCTTGGTTAGCAGAGCATAAGCTACTGTATCCTAATACATACGCCATGATATATTTGTACTTGTTTAAACATACAAATGTATTCCCCTCCCAATTTGAAGATACACTTAGCACTCCAGAGAGACACCCCACATTTACTTAGTGACTTAGGGTACTGCTTATCCTTTTTTCCCATAGGAGAAGTGGAGAACCAGATGTCTCTAGAATCCCTTCGAATGCTAATATCATGTCACGCTATGTATGAGGAAAGAACAGGCACCCGTGAAGATTGTGCCTATGTCACTTCACTAAATGAAATAAAATAAAATTAATTTGATTGGAGAGCTCTTATATCTGACTGTGGAGCAATTGATTAGATTTCCATAGAGTCAATCTGATTTGGTCATTCTTGTTTTGATTGTCTTAAGGAGGGAACTGGATGGCACAGTGATCCAATGGATTGTTTTGGCAATTGGCCTGCCAAGTGTTGGCCATTTAGCCAGTGCCACAGCTTAACCCTAGGTAAAATCAGATGCACTTGCATGCCGAATTCAAGCATTTTCCCCTACAAGCCGCTATATGTCAAGCACTATCCTATAATGAAAAATATTTATCAGCTGTAAATATTTAAAATGTGCAGTCTCCCCTGTATACATGCCACACCAAGATATCTAAATATTTTGTGACGCTATCAACTTTGATTAGGTCAGCCTTCAATTTTAAACTCTGCACAGAGCTGTCCTTCCCTGCAGAGCTTCATTTCAACCTCTCTTAGGATCAAAAGTGGATTATTCCTTGCCCTTAAAAACAACTAAGTCTGAGTCCATTGATTCAGAATGGAAGTACTTGTGCAACGGTGGAGGGCGGACTCCAGCCCCAGGGACTTGTTTGTTCTCGTCATTCTCCTGTGCACTCAAAACAATGTTTGGGCTTATTGTAGGGGCTGAAAGACAATGAATGAAGAAGGCAATGAGCAATTAGCTAATGATGGAGAAGAACCAATATTCCTTGGTTTCAGTTATTTTCCAGAAGCGAAAGGAGTGTTCTGAACACATGAAGCAATATAGCTTCATGGTTAAGTGCTCTGGGTTTGCAGTTAGTTGAGTGGGAATTTGATTTCTGATCTTCGCAGCATGGCAGATTGCCTTTCCCAAAGATAGTCACAAGGATACCTCCCATGCCTCACACTCTTTTTGCAATATGAACTTGCCACTCCCCTATCATAAGGTAGTCCCTTTTTCCACTGTATTGAATCTGGGTGAACTCTGACTGGTTTGAGCAATATAATTACCAGAAGTAACAATGCACCAGTTAAGACGTAGCTCTTAACTGATCTGGCACTTTCTGCTTCCTGTCTCTTGGAAGCCAGCCACCAGGTAAAGAGCAGAACTCTCTGAAACATGAAGGTTTTGGTTGGACTACTCCTTGGATGATCCAAACACAGAGAAATGATACGTTTTGAGAGAAAATAGGATGGATTCGTTATCAGACACGTTGAATTTGCTTTACCTTTGGGACACACAATTTTAGTAGGCAGTTGGCTATTCAGATTTGAAACTCAAAAGAGAGATATGTATTAGAAATATAAATTTGGGCGTTAACAGCAAACAGATGGTACCTGGAGACATGGAAAGTTAGGAAGATAGATAGTAAATGAGATCATCTTTAAAAATAAAAAGCATATAGGATAAGAAAAGAAAGTGGGCCTGGGGTCATAAATATGAGGAACACCGTCACTTAAGGAAAGGACAGAGGAAGAATAACCATAAAAGAGACTAAGAACACAGGGTCCAGAAAGGTAGGTGGCAACCCGGGAGAATTCTGCATCACAGTAGCAAAGCAAAGTGGCTTCGAGAAAGAAGGTGCAATGAATTGTGCCAAATGCTGCTAAGATGTCAAGAGAGCTAAGGACAGATCTATCTGGCAAGACTGCAAAGCTAAAATCTCTGTTTTCCACTATCTCTTGCTGCTGGGGTTTTAGATCTGAATGAGGTTTCACTAATTAGATGCATTTGTTTGCAATTTGGAAAGTGAAATTGAGTAATCCTTCTGGAACTTTTGGCTGTTTCCATGGCCTTTGGTGATACATTTAGGAAAGCTGTATGTCAGTGCTGATTCCAGAGAACACACTAGCCAATAATGTTCTGGCCATCAAGGCCATCAAAAGCCAAGTCCAATTGTCTAAAATGCTTTTTAAAGGACACAATGGATGTAATGTATCAACAAATACTACGAAATTGATAGTCCACAGAGTGACCCTCCATCAGGCTTTCAGATCTGGACATGCCATATAAAGAGACTCCGGAGAGCCATCTGCCTTCAATTCAAAGAAAAAGACCCAGTTAAGCCATAAAACATGTCAGTTTGCATTAACCCACTCTGGCCAGGAGAGCTGAATATGAAGAACCAAGATAGGGAAAAGGAATGTTTGAAGGGCAGGCATGCGGAAACCCACCTCCAACTAATACAACAGAGTTTGGGGCTACGGAGATGGTGAAGCAACAGATAGACTTATACGAGAACAGCAAAGGGACTCAGGCTGGCTTCTTCTGTGCATCGAAAAACTTGCACAGACAGCTAAGAAGGTACCAAGTTCAGCAGACCCTGCTGCCTGAAGCTAAAGGATCATGTTTACTTGGATGGTGGATACGTTGCTTCTGACGAAGATCAGAAGACTTTTCAGCTGCTATAACTGGTGACAATTTTAGAAAGAACTCTACACTGGACAAAGTTCTTCCCATTTAGTATGTCTCTTCCACAGCTTTCTTCTGGGAGAGATAGGGAAAGGAATTAATCTCATTACTCCTTGGGCTAAATTTTGGCAAGGCAAGGTTGAAGAATTTCCTAAGGTCATAAGCAGAAGCAATCTTGAGACTTTTGTAAGTTGCTCGGTAATTCTGACGAGATGTCCCAAATATGTAGTTGTTTACAGTTTTTAAAGAACTCTATTTCATTTCATTCTTGTCACATCCCTAATAAGGAAAATAAGGCAAGTGTTCATACTTGTTTCCATTTCACAGATGAAGAAACTGAGATTCTACAGAGTTTGACTTAACTAGTTCGTATCACTAAAAGCAGCAGAGCAGAAGTAGAATGTTGGTTCTCTTTCCCGGTCTTTTGGTGAACTCTACAGGTTGATTAAAGATTAGTCCAGCTTGGGACGCTGGGGTGGTTCAGGTGGTTAGGCATCGACTCTTGGTTTCAGCTCAGGTCATGATCTCAGAGTCCTGAGATTGATCCTCATGCCGGGCTCCACGCTCAGTGCAGAGTCAGCTTGAGGATTCTCTCTCCCTCTCCCTATGTTCCTCCCCCTGCTCATGCTTTCTCTCTCTCTTTCTCTCTAAAATAAATAAAATAAAACCTTACAAAAGTTGAAGTTTGCTCGGAGCCTATAAAATTCATAAAAAGTAACCAAGAAATACATTCTGGGATAGCCTGGGGCTTCAAGGTCAAGAGAAATATTCAGTGCTATTCTAACCAAGCTGTGTAAGTAATTTGATATGATGAGAAAATGGTCATAGGCAAATATGGTACTGTAGTTAATGGTTCAGCACTATCAGCACCAAATGTCTCAAACGTCCTCAGTTTCTTTGTACCCTAAGTTTTCCCAGTCTGGTGGAGGATGCCTGGAGGCTCAAGGCTCAAGAGGGTCACAAGTACTCATAAGAAAATGGCCAATTCTCTACCATGTCTTCCTGCTCTGTAGGTTCACTCTCACTTCCTCCCTTGGGACTGAAATATAGTGCGGCGCAGCTACAAAGTACACACAAACCTTTTTCACAACTTTTCCTTTTGCCTCTACCAGAGATCAGCGTTTTGGCAGCTTTATCATGTCCTTAATTTTAGTTATGTTCTGAACACGGAGTGAGGAGGTCTTCAAGGCTATGGGTGACTGACAGTGTTTAGACAAGTCCAATTAAGCTTCTTATGTTTAGATAATCTTGGGAAGATAAATAAATCATTGAAACTTTCATTATGAAAATTGCCATTTGGCAAAATGGTGATGTTTCTCCTGGGAAACAATGAAGATTTATGTCAGGAGGAAGGGTACAGCCAGTCGAGCGTAGCCTGCCAGGAGCAGCATTCCTATCATGGAATGAACTGAACAAAACATCCAGTTCAACTCTGTTTGTGCATGTCACTCTTCTCCCTATCCTCAGACCCCCTTTCTAGCCTTTTTTTTTCTTGGTAAAGTCGTGAACCGAAGATACCTCCTTCACCCATAAAACAGGTTGGGTGGCAGGCAGGTTTGTGGTGAGGAGGCAATGCCCAGCACACCTGCATCCTGCAATCTGATTCCCAGGGCCTCCCGCTACCCCGTTCAGGCACTTGCCTGTCTTCTCCCAGGCTTCCTTTCCACCCAGGTGTAGCCCTAATACCAGTGAAAATTGAAGGAGTTTTCTAGTTCTTCTAGAATTTTCACCCGGAGCAGTAACCACCCTCCTCTGTGGCTTGTTCTTGCTCCCTCCCTACATTTCCAGGGCATCTGGGACTGATGCTTATGAAGATCTCAGAAGTCATTAGGAAGATCAAGGAAATGTGCATGCAAACTATTCAATGGCATTATGGGATTTTTGTTAAGTTTGTTAATGCCCATGGGGGTTATGTAAATTTTTTTAAACGCTCATCAGTTGGGGATACATCCAGAAGCACTCCAGATGAAATGGCATAATATCTGAATTGGATTTTAACATACTTCAGAAAAAAACGGTTGTGATGGAGACAGAAACCACAGTATTTATTGTAACAAGGAATAAAGAATTATCAACCAGGTCACTGACAAGCAAAGAGAACCAGTGGGATCATGGAAGTATCATGGAAGTAGCAACTGCAGGAAATAGTTACTGCCCCAGGGTTGGGAAACAAGGGAAGGGATTGGAATTATCAAAACCTAGAGGCTTGGAGGAAGCGCCCCACTCAGCTGGCCACAGACCTCTGAGAAGACCACTAGAGCCTGAGCTCCAGGACGGGCTCGGGAGGCCGTGGACCCGGTTCTGGAGAGTGCTCTCTGGCCTCCTGGGGCTGGTGCCTTTGAGGAGGCTGGTGAGGCTGGTCGTGTGAACGTTAGAAAACCTGCAACTAGCTACCACCATTACCCTGGCAAAGGACGGCCACTGCTGCCCCAGTGAAGCAGCCCTGCAAGGTGGTATGAGCAGGAAGCAAAGAAGCAAGTCCCCTCTTCCTCCTCCAGCCTCAGTCTCCCTCGAGCACCTGCCACTGGCAGAGTCCAACAAGGAGTCGGTTGACAAAACCGAAATGAGGTTTGAAGAGCTCCAGTTCCAGCAACTCAAAGAGAACATGCGAGGGTGGGTTTGGAGGTGAGATAATAGCTCCACAACCAGTATGAGGGGGGCACGCAGCCCAGGATTGCCAGATAGAGGCTAATGGTCGGAACTGTGTGATGCATACATGAGGCTTGACCCACTATTCTCTCTGCCTTTGTATATGTTCAAAATTTTCCTATAACACGAAGTTAAGATGAAAAAGAGCTCACTTGAAAAAGAAATCTTTGGGGTGCCTGGGTGGCTCAGTTGGTTAAGCAACTGCCTTCGGCTCAGGTCATGATCCTGGAGTCCCGGGATCGAGTCCCACATCAGGCTCCCTGCTCGGCGGGGAGTCTGCTTCTCCCTCTGACCCTCCCCTGCTTTCACGCTCTCGCTCTCTCATTTGCTCTCTCTCTCTCTCAAATAAATAAAAAATCTTAAAAAAAAAAGAAGAAGATATCCTCTTTTAAACTTTTGGTGTTATTATTATTATTATTATTAATATATCAAAAATAACAAAATGATTTTAATAGAAATAAAAATTTTTTAAAGATCTACCTAAATTCTGCCATTCAAAAAAAACAAATTTGCTTTTTTTAACAGCATTAAAGAATCCCAAACCCCGGGGTGCAATTTGGGGGAACTGACCCACACAATTCAGCGTCACCTTCCCTGCCCCATCTCTAAGACAGAGTTCTCAGCTTCCACCTCCATTTAAGGAAATGACCTAGCTCATTGTCAGGCTGCCAAAATGGTACATATAAGTATGTCTCCCCTTACCTTTTCTCCATGCCTCTTTTCTCCCGTTTCTCTCATCATTACTACTCTCTTTTTAAACCCCCTCTAGTTTATCCATGGACACAGTGTAATCTACAGGGTTCAGTGGAATCTCGAAGAATGGTTGTTACTGGAAATGACCATTTAGCCCAAATGGGGCTCTCTGTATCTCCCAGGCCAAGGTGGGGCATTTCATTCTTCTTTCCAGGCTACCAGCTGCCTCTTAGACCCAACACGGAAATGATCATAAAACGGGTTGGGGGGCATCTGGAAGAATATGAATGGTTTCATGCAGACTCCTACTCTGTCCAATTGGAACAGCTTGATGTTTTAGAAATATTGCCCTTGCTGGAACGTGGAGAATGGACTGGGAGGCAAGACTGGGGCCAAGGAGGAAAGTCAGGGTTCTGAAAGAAGACTCCAGGCAGAAGTGGGTGATAACCCGAACTAAGACAATGGCGAAACGGATGGAAAGAATTGAAGGGGTCCGAGAAATATTAAGGAGAGAGAATCAACGGGACACAAACATGGATCAAAGTGAAGTGGTGAGGTAGAAAGAAAAGCCACAAATGACTTCCACAGTCCTTGTTTGTGTGATTAGGTAAGAAAGTGATGCTCTCATTCACTGAGACAGAAAATACCTGGAAAAAAACTGGGAAGAGGAGATGGTAAGTCTGTTTTGGGGACACAAATGTGAAGGTTCTAAGGGATATCTAAGTAGAGGAGTACGATAAGCAGCTGGGTACATGGTCCTAGAGCTCAGATTTGGAAGGATCCGGGATAAGGACATAAATGAAAGTTATCTTTTGGTTTTCATAACTGTATTTGTTTTTAATTCCACAAATTTCATAACTGTATTTGTTTTTAATTCCATATACATATATATGTATATCCTTGTTTGTGTGATTAGGTAAGAAAGTGATACTCTCATTTACCGAGACAGAAAATACATATATATAAATGAGTTGTAACAAATTCAAACAACACACATAAGTAAAGTATCTCTTGAATGTCCTCCCCCCACCCTAGATCCTCCCTGAAGGTAACTGCTATTATTGTTTTCATCTATACTCTTCCAGATTTTTTCCCTGCCTTTACATACATATATGAACTTACAGAACTAGCTGCTCTTTGTGCTTGTTTACCCGAAAGGTATTGGATTGCCCTAGGTTCCACGGAAAATAAGTTCTGAGATGGAGATTCACATGCAGGAGATTTAACGGGGGGAATGAATCACTGGAACAACACCTATAGGGAGGGTGGGAGCAGGGGTGGGCCGAAGGACAAGTTGAACTGTGATGCAGATTCAACTGATGTCTCAGCCAATCTCATGGGGCACTCTGGAACTGGGATAGGTCTTTGGAGTTGACCCCCATGGAGGCAATGTGTCACCTCACGTTAACCAGTCATTGGATGAGAGCTGTCCCTGAGGAGGGCTTGTACTTCAGGAAGCATGACTCCCTTCAGCTGAGGGAAATTCCTTGAGAGGGACTCCACTGTGATCTTTCAGCAGCCAGTACTATTGGCAGCTGAAGAAACGAGCGCATCGATCCTCAAAGGAGGACCTGGGAGGCACACCACAGTATCCTCTACACAGGCTATACATACAGTTCTGAAACTTGTCCTGGAGTATGTCCTGGAGATCTGTCCTTTTTAGTAGTTAGATTGATCTTATTCTTTTTAACAGCTACATAGTATTCCAGAAGATGATGTACCAGTGACTTTTGTTGGTGGACATTCAAATTGTTCCCAGCTCTTTACGGTTAGAAACAATATTGCAGGTCAAACGGGTTTCCAGCTCTGGTAATGATCAACTAAGTCCTTACCCAAGGATGCTCTTTCCCCTCTGGAAACAATGACAAAACCTGGATAAAATACAAAGGCAAGTAGATGAAGTCACTGGAGAGTGAACAGAAACAGAAAGACTGTGTGTAGGGAGTAAATGCTTGGAGAAAGGAGTGCCATGAGATGGGTTCCCTGGTTCTGCGCTTTCAGTCTAGGATGAATGTGGTCCATTTGGCATTTGGCAGCCCAGTGGGGAGGGCACTGATGGAAAAACTCATAATCTTTCTGGTTATCAGCATCAGAAAAGTGAAGCTGGGGAACTGTTATTGAAGTGAATGGAGGAATCGTGGAAGGGAAGAGAAAGGACACAGAGAAACGTTCCCTAAATTTTATCTGCCCACATCTCCCACTGACCTTTGAACCAAGCATGCATGGAGCAAAATAAAGCAGATCAGCTGAAGCAAATGATTTAAACCAAGAATAGAGCTTGCAGTTCGTGCCTAGCCAAGAAAACGGCTTGCTAAAGCAAAGAAAACAATACACATTAGAAAAAAATAACAGAAACCCAAGTCTTCATAATTTCATATTCATAATATACATGATACTTTCCAAAATCACTTGACATATGAAGAATTGAGAAAATGTAGCACATTCTCAAGAGAAAGGAAAATGAACCACATCTGACCCTGAGCAAACCAGATGTTGAAACTAACAGATAAGCAGCTATTTTAATTATTCTTAAAAAAGTAAAGCAGAATATGTTCTAAATGAATGAAAACATAGAGAAACTTAGCAGAAATATTTAAACAATAAAAAAACCAAGTGGAAATTCTAGAACTAAAAAATACAATATCTGAAATTTAAAAATTACCAGATGAACTCAATAACTGAATGGGGATGTAAACTTGAAAATAAAATCAATGGAATTATCTAAATAGACAAACAAAGAGAAAAAAGATTGAAAAAAATGAACAAGGGACCTCTCAGATAATATCAAGTTTTTTCAAGACACAGGTAGCCTCAGAAGAAAAAAAGAGAAAACATAGGGCAGAAAAAGTATTTGAAGGAATCATGGACAAAAGTTTACCAAATTTGTTGAAAACAAGAAATTTACAGACTCGAGATGCTTTGTCA
Source organism: Callorhinus ursinus (assembly GCF_003265705.2). NCBI lineage: Eukaryota > Metazoa > Chordata > Mammalia > Carnivora > Otariidae > Callorhinus > Callorhinus ursinus. The sequence goes on along the minus strand of NW_027397065.1, from coordinate 62,723,126 downwards.
ACACCAATTAGAATAGATATGAAGACTAACATTGAAATATATGATAGTTAAAATGTTGAGCCAAAGATAAAAAACGAAGCTTGAAAGCAGATAAAAAGGGACACATTACTTGCATACACATTTCAAACAAAATTCAATTAAGAAATGAATTCTCATCAGAAACTATGGAGGTGAGAAGAGAATGAAATAATATCTTTAAAGTGTTGAGGTGGGGGGGAGGGGATTATCAACCCAGAATATCTTAAAAAGCAAAAATATCTTCCAAAGATGAAAGCAGAATAAAAACAGTTTTAGATAAAGGAGAACTAAGAGACTTTGTTGCCAGCAGATCTGCACTATAAGAAATGCTAACGGAAGTTCCTTAGGCCAAAGGGAAAAGATTCTAGATGGAAAACTGGATCCTCAGAAAAGAATGAAGAGCATTAGAAATGATTTAAAATGCACACACACACACACACACACACACCCTAAGAAATTGCAAAAGATTTTTTTCCTTTTTTCTCTTAATTTTAAAAATAAATCTGTTTAGAGCAAAAAGTATGACATTGTTTTATGGGATTTATAATATAGGTATATGTAATCTACACAACTCTAACACAAAGGACACAGCAGGGGTGGATACCATTCTATGTATTCACAGGTTTTCCACAAGCTACACAAATCGTTACCATGTTAACCGTGAAAAGTTAGGGATATATACTGTAATTACTACTCAACCACTAAGGAAAAAAATGCAAAAAAGCATAGGTAAGGGTCAATAAGAAAATTTAAATGGAATTTAAAATATTCAAATAATTTCTAAGGCAATGAATAAAAAATCCATCTAAAAACTAGAGGAGACAGGTAAAAAACAAAAAATGAAATGGTAGACCTACCCAAACAAATAATTACACCAAATATTAATGGATTAAACAATTCAATCAACTGTCAGAGATTTTCAGAATGGATTTTAAAAACTACTGTTTAAGTGAGACACTAAATCTGAAGACACAACTAGGCTCAAAGTAAGGAATGGAAAAATACAGATATATGTGATGCAAATAGAGATCATGAGAAGGCTGCAGTGGCTATATGAATATCAGACAAAAGAGATTTCAAGATGTTGTGGGTTGAACTGTGTTTTCCAAAAAGATGTTGAAGTCCTAACCCCTGGCACCTGTGAATGTGACCTTATTTGGAAATAGGGTCTTTGCTGCTGTAATCAAGTTGAGATGAGGTTATAGTGGATTAGAATGGACTAATCCAACAACCAATGTCCTTATAAAAAGAGAGAAATTTAGACACAGAGACACATGGAGAGAGGAAAGCATGTGATGACAGAGTATCAATCAGTTGCACTGATACATCCACAAGGTAAGGAACACCAAGTATTGCAGGCAACACACAGAAGCTGGAAGAGGAAAAGAAGGATTCCTGCCTGGAATCTTCAGAGGAAGAATGGCCCTGCCAATACCTGGATTTTGGACTTCTAGCCTCCAGAACTAAGAGAGAATAAATTTCTATTGTTTTAAAACCACCAAGTTTGTGGTACTTTTTTTAATGGCAATCTTAGCAAACTAATACGCAAGACAAAAAGTGTTATCAGAGATTAAGGGGAATGTTTCATTATAATAAAAAGGTCTGCTCATTGAAGAAGGCCTAACAATCATAAATGTATATGCAACTAATAAAAGTGTTTCAAAACACATGAAGTAAAAACAGCATTAAAGAGAAAAACTGAGGGAAACCTGGGTGGCTCCGTGGGTTAAGTGTCTGCCTTTGGCTCAGGTCATGATCCCAGCGTCCTGGGATCAAGCCCTGCATTGGGCTCCCTGCTCGGTGAGGAGTCTGCTTCTCTCTCTGCCCCTCAACCCACTCATGCTCTCTCTCTCTCTCTCTCTCTCTCTCAAATAAATAAATAAATAAAATCTTTAAAGAAAAATAAAGAGAAAAATTGACAGTTCCACAGATTTTAGCAGTCTTGCCTCAGCAATTAATAGAATTACAAGGCAAAAAAATCAGCATAGACATAGAAGATCTGAGAAGAACACTACCAACCACATAAATACATAAAGGAAGGAAGAGTTGTTAGCCTTGGAACATTTTTTTTTCTGGTTTCTGCAATTTTCCTGATGTCCTCAATTATAGTCTTGGCCTTTCTTCTGATATGCAACATATTTACTCTATTTTCCCTTCAAACTTGTGGTTGCGAATGTTTTTAATTTGTTTTGAAAAAATATCTTTCATCTTACATCATTTGTGCAGCAATTGCTTTTTTTTTTTTTTTTTTACTCTTTCTTCTTGGTCAATCATTTTAAAGTTCTCTTTTCTTTTTTTTTTTAAAGATTTTATTTATTTAACAGAGAGAGACACAGTGAGAGAGGGAATACAAGCATGGGGAGCGGGAGGGGGAGAAGCAGACTTCCCACGGAGCAGGGAGCCCGATGTAGGGCTCCATCCCAGGACCCTGGGATCATGACCTGAGCCGAAGGCAGACGATTAATGACTGAGCCACCCAGGTGCCCCAAGTTCTCTTTTCTAATCAATGTGTCTCTTCCACACATTTCTCCTTTCTGTTTTATCCTAAATTCATACTTCTTCTTGTAGATTTCTCATTTCCTTAAAAAGATAATAGCAAACACTTCCAAATGCTCTAAATATATTTAGTCTTTTAATCGTTTACAACAACCATAAGAAGTAAGTACAATCTTATTCCTATTTTATAGATGAGACAGGAAGGCACAGAGAAGTTGAGTAACTTACCCCAGATCACACAGCAGTAAATGGTGGAGCCAGATTCCAACCAGGCAGGTGAGTCCAAGTATCTGTGCTCTTAACTACTGGGCTATGGAATCTGTCTTTCTAGACTGTCAATTAAATATCTTGGTTCCTTTTTTTTTTTCTTAATAATAACTTCTCCTTTATTTCCTCTTTACCAACTTCCTCATTTTCAAAGATTTTGCTCATGCTATCAGTTATATTCACCTTCATTAAATTACTTCTTGCTAGCTCCTTTATCATCATGAAAACAATTTTCTTTCTAAGCCTCCTGTGGTAGACTGAAAAACACCGCACTCAAAGATACCCATTTCTTAATCCCTGCAACCTGTAAATGTTTTATATGGCAAAGATTCTGCCAGATTATGATACGATAGATATCAGATAGATAGAATCAGATAAATATGATTAAGGTGAGAATCTTTGGATGAAGAGATTATCTTGGATCATTTGGGTAGGCCTTAAATATAATCACATGTATACTTACTCAAGAAGCAGAGACAGATTTGACCCACCAGGGAGGAGGAAGCAGCAGGAAGGCAGAGCACAGAGGTGTTGGGAGATGCAGGCCCGAAGAGGGGAGTGATGGAGCCATCAGCCAAGGAATGTGGTAATCACCAGACCCTGGGAAAAGCTAGCAACAGATTCTCCCCTAGAGCTTCCAAAAGAAGCACAGCCCAGCAGACACACTGATTTCTACCTAGTGAAGCTGATTGCACATTTCTGGCCTCCAGAACAGCCAGAGAATAAATTTCTGTTGTCTTCAGCCTCCCAGCTTGTGGTAATTTGTTACAGCATCTGCAGAAAATGAATACACTCCTTGTCTCAGCTACACTGTTAAAACCTCTCACTTGTCGCCTTTCAGGGAGGAAAAGAATTTTAGTCTTTCATGTTAACACATATTGGATACAGGCCTACTGTGTGCTAGGCTGTAGGAATAACCATGTAATATAGACAGTGTCTTTATTCTGAAAGAGCTTGGGTGGGCAGTGCTGGGCAAAGCAATTTCAAATAAAATACAATAAAGTATATATTATGAAAATGAGAAAGACTAGGAGATCACACAAGAGGGGTACATATGGACTTGAGAAGACCAAGGCTGGCTTCTTCATGGAGGTAACAGGAAGGGAAGAGTGAACCAGGCAGAGTGGCGTTCCAGGCAGAAGGAACAGCATGTGCAAAGGCAAGTAGTTCCTCTCTCACGTCCTTTGCATCTTAAGACCCTCTTATTTCCTTCAATTAACTGATAAGCGCCACAAAGTGTCATTTTTTCTGTACTAGGTGCTTGGTAGTGCTCTAATAACTGAAAAGATAAAGCATAATTTTAACATAACCAGTTTTCTTGCCTTCTCTTCTGACAACATTCTTCACAGAAGAATCAGCAGCTGAGGGCTGGAGATGGGTGTCCTGGTTCCCATTTCCATTTCTCACGTGTGCCTTGTCATCAAGTAGTTTCCGTACAATTCATGAGTTTCTTGATAGAACACATGGGCCATAATAATCATGGACATGTGTGTGGAAATAGAAGGTGTGACCAAAATGGATGCCACTCTTACTCTCATTCAACCCCTAAACGTGACCTTCAGGAATTGACTTTTAATTTTCAATATTCCCAAAGACTCGGGAAAGTGACAAGATGCTTCTGCCTCCACTTAAAATGTCTTAGCCAGGGCACTTGGGTGGCTCAGTCAGTTAAGTGTATGCCTTTGGCTCAGGTCATGATCCCAGGGTCCTGGGATCGAGCCCTCCATCGGGCTCCCTGCTGAGCTTCTCCCTCTCCCTCTGCTTGTATTCTCTCACTCTTTCTGTTAAATAAATACCTAAAATCTTTAAAAATAAATAAAGGTCTTAGCCATCTCTAAGCACGTTGGCAGGACCTCACCATCCTGTAGATCACTCACTGTGGGTGGGCAATGACCCCCAGCACTGACCCCCAGCGTGCTTTTATCTGCCCAGGTTCTCCAGCCAGAAACTGCACATAGAAGGTGAAGACAAATGGGCATAAACAGCTGTGTTTTCCTTTCTCCTTGCCTCTGCTGGGAGACACCCAGGTTTAGGTCCACGTGCACAGCTCAGAGCTCACGAGGGTCACTTATCAATATCTGCTAAGGTATTTGAAGGTGTTTAGTTTGTTCACTATCCTCACTAACATCATTATGCTGATGTGATAAAGAGCAAAAAAGAACTTGGAAAATGGTCATGTGTGAGCTTTGAACTCACCGAACAATGCCGAAGTTCAGAGGAAGCAGTTTGATCATGAGGAGATAAAGACCTGGGGCATAGTTTTAAACTTTCTTTCGGAATTGAAGGCCACTGGTAGGAGAGGGGTGTGGAGGCCCAGGAAACAGATCACCATGGAGACGAGATGGTGTCATTTCGGAGCACAGCTGAACACATAGAGCTAACCCCCTTTTCCTCCTCAATTCAGCAAACATTTGGTTGGCTGTTATACAGCTCCCAGCTCTGCTTCAGAAGGTCTTTGTTTATCTTTGCAAGGACAATTAAGTGACAGGAATGTGTAATATACTGAAGTGTTGCCAAAACAAACAGCCCTCTTAAAACATGGAGAAGTGGCTATCCTTGCCTGTGTTTCTGCAAGAGTCAGAAACCACTTGCTAAGAGCTTAATTCCATTTCTCTGCAGACAGGCCGATCCTATTGCAGAAGAGGGAGTATGTGGTCTGCTGGGTCCTGGAAGCCTGAGTGGGCCCGCATTCCCTAACAGAGCTGAACCACTGACTCACTCTGTAACCTGGGGTTACATTGCTAACCCCAGAAGGCTTGTTGTCCACCCAGCTGGAAAATTTGGTAAGATGGGAGACTGGACTGAAAACCATTTGTGGCACAGCTACTCTGCTGGACCACAGGGTACGGTTGGAGACCCGCTGGGCCTACCTCTCTGAGTAGCAGCCCTGGGGACTGTGATTGGTGAAGAGAGTTCAGGCCGGTGAGAATATCCTCTAGAGGAGAGGAAACCTCTCTGCAGAGTCAGTAGATGAGTATTTAGACTCTGTGTTCCCCTCTGGCCTAAGGCAGGAGTCCCATTTCCCTATAAAATGGATCATAAATGGGGCTCTGTGGCATCTAGATCCCCAGCTCACGGGCACACAGGGACCGTGGTTCACAGGGTCGGTACCCTGTGGCACCCTGTGTGTTCCTTGCTCCAGACAGCCGCAGCGTCTGCAGAGACTTAGGGTCAGGTCAGCTCTGGTGAGACAGGAATGAGAGTGGAATGAGGTGTAAGTCCTTCCCTGGATCTCCAAAGGGGAGAGAGTTGACATACAACACTTGCACTTGAAGGGAAAGATAACCGATTGAAAATTGATGAGTTAAGTTGAAAGAGAAAACAGTGTGAGGAAGGGAAAATTCATCTCCCAGAAAAGAAACGTTCAGTACTGCTTCTGGGTTTCTGAAGGACATAAACATCTCCCAGGATAGGGTAGTGACTTCAGATTCTGGAATGGACACCATTTCAGTCATGCAGGCCTGGCCTTTGAAAGTGAGACTTCCGATGAAACCTACAAAAATCTAGATGGGTCATATGCAGTTTACCCTCAGGCACTAGGGAGTTTCCAAGCTGCCCAGGGAAACTGATCATTTGTGCCTGAATTTGACTCTTTTACCCCCACAGGTGATAATAATTGGTCTGTGTTTAAGACACTCGTTGGCCAGGCTAGTCCTAAATGGGACAAAGGAGCATGGTTTTGGATACATAACCAACCATCGGGAGCGGAGCAAGAACAAGACACATCTGGCTGGTTGCTGTACTAACTTCACAAATCCACGGGCAGCCACTGACAGAGTGAAGCGCTGACCTCTTCATCTTGCCACGGAAGAAAACCGTCACCCCTTTGAGAGGGGCTGGAAACAGTCTGAGTAGCTATGTGAAGTATTATCCTCCGCCTGGTGATTCTAAACATGACTTTCGGGGCCTGGCTCAACGTTTGAAGCCCTTGATGTCCTTCATAGGAGGGGCATGTGGTTCCACCCTTATCTTCCAAAGAATCAAGAGGAAAACACTGAAATCATCCTGGGTTGAATGAGATTAATGAGAATGATAAGAGTTAAGAATGAGAATACTGGGTGTTATATGCAACCAATGAATTATTGAGCACTGTAACAGAAACTTCCGATGTACTAGATGCTGGCTAGCTGAACATAAAAAAAAAAAAAGAATGAGAATAAGAAGATAAATTCAGGGGAATCCAAGAGAATAAATGCTTAATAGTAGGATTTTGAGCCTAATTTATCTGAGTAGAGAGGTTGGGCTGACAGAGGACTTCCCAAGACCCCTGCACTCACGTGACTGACAACCACCTGTCACTGTCATTCATTCAGCAAACATTACTGATTGCCATTCACTTGCACAACACCGCCAGAGGTACTGCGTGGGATTCGAAGATGATAGACAACATGACAATCTGAAATACATACTGTGTGATCACAGACCCAAAAGAAACATGATGCGTGATAATATATACATGCCAAATTAGTAATTCAGAGTTATATCGGGATTTTGATTAAAAAAAAGGATAGAGAGGTCATTTATTTAAATAAAATTGAATTGGAAAGGAGAGAAAGAGTAGTATTCATCACAAAAAGAATAGCATAAATAAGGGACCAGAAGGCTGATGATGCAAGGTATGTTCTCTATACAGGAGGATGCATTTAGGGGAATACAGGATATAAGATTAGTAAGAAACCTTGAACGACAGACTTCATTCTATAGGCAATGGTGGGAATATTTGAGTGTTTGGGTCATTCACTTATTCATTCATTCAACAACCATTGCTGGAGAACCTTATGTATGCCAGGTCCTTCGGCAGGCTTTGGATATTTAAGAAAAACAAGAGTTTGTCCCTGCCTTCAAAGCCCATACATTATAGTAGGAAAATGTTCTACAAACAAATAACTTGCAAAAAGCAATTCAGTAGCATAGTAAATATGGCCAGCTTAGATATCAGACAGAGCTGGGTTTAAACTTCACATCTGCCACAAACCAGCTATTGGACCTAGACAAATTACTTACATTTCTCATCTGTAAAGTGAAGCTAATAATGGTATCTATTCCATAGGGTTGTCATGAGGCTTAAGTAACGTAACGAATATAAAGCATTTAACACAATTCTGAGCACACTGAAACACTCAATACATGCTTACTATCATCAAAATGATCATTTTCAGGACTGTTATTAGTATCCACAGAAAAGGAGCAATCGGCGCTACTGGAGGGAGAAGAGATGTGTCCAACAGGAAAGCTTCTCAGAAAACATAATGGTATGTCAGGTTTTGAGGGGATACATTGAAATTCACTGAACATGGAGGTCAGGGCATTCTAGGCAACTAGCAGAAAGGCATGGAGACAGGCAACAGGACTTTGAAGGTCTTGTGAAGAGGTCTGTATGGCTGGCCATCAGGGCACAAGGAGGCACGTGGAACAGTAGTTGGGACTGGGGCTGGCCAATCGTATTGAGCCTGGTTTGCCTGTGATTCAGACTATAGCCTTTGAGCTCCAGGGCCCCTTACTCTGGCCATAGTCCTAGAGCCTCAGTTGCTCCTTGTTGGCTTCCACCACAAGCTTGCCATTTAAGATCTGGTTTCCCCTATGACTGGCTGAACAGGGTAACAACATTCACCTAACTCCTAGCCACTGATGAATGAGTTTTACAGGTAGTGGTCTGTAAATGAGTCCCTAGTCATTTAGTAAGTATGGATGAGAGTGGAATGAGGTGTAAGTCCTTCCCTGGATCTCCAAAGGGGAGAGAGTTGACATACACCACTCCCCTCAGTTTATAAGTACTATCCCCTGACTTTTGCTCCTGACCCTTATCATGCAGGTCCCATGCTGTTTCTTGTCTGGGTGATATTCCTTCCTTTTCACCCATCTATTACCTGTCCAACTTTTAAGACTCAAATCCAGAATTACTTTCCATCTCTTGTTCTTGGATAGAACAATTCAGCACCCCAAAATGGTCATGTTCCCCAACTTAATTTATAAATACAAATACCTAATACAAATACCGAAAGGTTTTTTCACAATGGAGCTATAAAAGTTGATAGTAAAATTAGAAAAGCAAAATAAGAAAAGTTACAAGAGGATTAAGGATATTAAAACATATTATAAAGTCTCTATAATTCAAACAGTATGGTATTGCTGCGTGAACAGACAGGCAAACAAGAATAGAATAGGAAAAAAAAAAAAACTGGACCCAAGTACCCATGGAAAATTAGTGTATGAAAAAGGCAGTATTTTAAATTATTAAAACAAAGATGAGTGTTTTAATGAAGCTGCTGAGACAAAGTGGATATAGCCATTTGGAAAAGGATAAAACTAGACTCATATCTCGTCATAAATAAGAATAAACATCAATGAATCAGAGACAAAAATGAAAAAAAATCAAACCACACAGATGAGAGAAGAATATGTGGGTGAATTCTCTATAACTTCGGTGTAAGGAAAGACTTTTGACTATGACTTGAAATTCAGAGACAATAAAAGATTTAAAAACTTACAAAACATAATATTGCATGGCAAAAAAAAGAAACCCACTATTAACAAAATTGACAAAGACAAATTGGAAGCTATCTGTAACATATATTATAAATAAAGAGCTAATATCTCTAATACATAAAAAATTCATTTAAAAATCACAGAAAGAGACCTGGTAGGCCTGATTAAAATAAAACAACAACAACAAAGACAAGCAAAAGACATAAACAGAATACACACATACACATATTTGAACACCACTTGAACATATGAAGAGAAATAAAATTTTAAAGGGCTCTGAGGTACTCTTTCTCACCTATGTGATTGGCAAAAATTTTAAAGTTATGTTTTGTGGGTAAGGCTTTGGGGAAAGAGGAATCCTCAATACCTTGCTGGTGGGAATGAAAATTGGCACAACCTTTAAGAGGAGAATGTTGCAGTATTTAACAACATATGTGTTTACCTTTTAACTCAGCCATCTCATATCCAGGAACTTACTTTGAAGATACACCTCCCAAAACATGGAAATGTACATACAAAAGGTTACTCAATGAAGCATTGTTTGTGACTGTAAATACTGGAAATGCAGCCAAGTCAATTATGCTATAGCCACATAATAGAGTACTACACGGCCGTAAAAATAATTGAGGATGATATTTGTGAACCACATTTTTAAGTGAAAAAAGCAAAGTACAAAAAGATAGCTACATGGTGCTGTCTTTTCCATAAAAGTGAGAAAATGAGAAAATACACACGTCTCTTCTTAAAAAACAAAGGATACTCAGAGATACAAGAGATAGATGTGAAGAAGGTAGAAGAAACAAGAGCTGGGGGAGTGACACTTCTCTGAGTATTTTTGTATAGCTTTGACTTTTGGAGTTATGTTTATATACTCAAAGCAATTATGAATAATGAAGTTTTTATAAATGGGGAAAACAAAACCTAAAATGGAATGCAAACAGAAACAAATAAACTTAACTATATTTCAAATCAATGACATAATCTCACCAAAAAGCGGGGGGGGATCCAACCCAAGTAATTTTTGAACACAGTATCATATACTCTCAGACTAAATATAACAAGGACTATAAATAAATATGAACTCAAGTTAGTTGAATTTGTCACAGTTTGGTCACAGTTGTATGGGTCAGTAATTATAAAACTATGTTTAGTGTATTATAGGGTTAAACAAGTAAATATATTGAGGATAACGGGGCCAGATTTCTCATTGTCAGAGAAGGTTGTGTTGGATTAGAATTGGAGTTATCAGTATGGCCTCAAGGTTTCTTTATGTTTAAACATTACAGGTATATATTTTGCTTCTATATCTTTATAGGGATAGAGACATAGATGTTATACCTACATCTACATAGATTTAGATGTATGTATAGATGTGTGTATACATATATCTATTTTTATGTCCACTGAGAAGACCCAGAAGCCATGGCACTACGGTAGCAATGAACACTCCTATGCCCAGATTTAGTTTCTGAATTTCAAACCATTCTCCACTAAAAGAAAACAGAGTCACTTGGAGATACGGCTGATTTCACAGCTAGCGCAGAAAAAGTTCAAAATAAATCTGCAATATCTTCTTGTGCAACAAATTAAGGGAATTCTCTAAGAATAAGGTCAAAGAAGGAAGTTTGAAGGGGTTCCCACTGCCAAATCTGGGATAATCTGAGCATCAAAATAAATTATATTTACAGATTATCTATTGAGTAAAATAGGAATTCATAAATGCATACTGATATGAATGAATAAGTGAGTAGTAGAAAAAGCTATTCCCTATAATATATTGCCACAAAATAGAGAAGAAATAAAAGAGTTTTAAAAATCATTTCACAGATATCCTTGTAATAATCTATTCAGCAAGAATCATCAATAGATGTTAAAACTAGTGGGTGAAAGTTTAATAAGAAATGGTATATCTGGGGCACCTGGGTGGCTCAATCATTAAGGGTCTGCCTTCGGCTCAGGTCATGATCCCAGGGTCCTAGGATCAAGCCCCGCATCGGGCTCCCTGCTCAGCAGGAAGCCTGCTTCTCCCTCTCCCACTCCCCGCTGCTTGTGTTCCCTCTCTCGCTGTGTCTCTCTCTGTCAAATAAATAAATAAAATCTTAAAAAAAAAAGAAATGGTATATTTACACAATGAGATACCACCTTATACCAGTTAGAACGGCAAAAATTAGCAAGATAGTAAACAACAAGGGTTGGCGAGGTCAAGATCTATAAAGAACTTATCAAACTCAACCCCCAAAAAACAAATAATCCAGTCAAGAAAGGGGCAGAAGACACGAACAGACACTTCTCCAAAGAAGACATACAAATGGCTAACAGACACATGAAAACATGTTAACATTATTAGCCATCAGGGAAATACAAATCAAAACCACAATGAAATACCACCTTATACCAGTTAAAATGGCAAAAATTGACAAGAAACAACAAGTGTTGGCAAGGCCAAGACCTATAAAGAACTTATCAAACTCAACACCCAAAAAACAAATAATCCAAGAAATGTATATCTACATTATCTCAAAATATCTTCTCACAAAATACTTATTAACAACAAGGGGAAATGGTAAATTTAAAGAAGCGAAACTGGCGAACACCTTCTGAACCACGTAATCCAATTTAATATTGCCAATAATGGGACACATTAATATCATGTATCTACTGGTGTGATGCACTAAGAAGGATACAGTGTCACATCTGTGGGGCTCCTGCCAAAAATGCATAAACTTACTCTCATGATGAACAAACATTACAGAAACTGAAGTCAGAGTTTCCCCTTTGGTTCATATTTCTCTGCAAAGATTTCTATCATGCATTTATCACATGCACTGCAAATATGCACTGATGGATCTGCTTGCTCCTGGACCTCGGTTCCTAGAATCAGGGACAACGTTATTTATCTCTGTATCCTTCTAAGTGCATCGCCTTCTTACGCATAACTTAATAATCACATTTGGTATACTATATTTCAAATACTTCTTTGCCTGGTTTTCTCCCTTGTTTTAGTAAGAAAACCCAACTAGTAATGGGTTAAGTAAGAAAGGCACTTGATTACCTTATAGAAAATAACATCTAGATGCACATAGTTCCAAAGCTGGATCAGCAATTTAATGATTTTATGGGATTTTGTGAGCATCTCTCTGATTCGATTGGCCTTTCCTTCATTCAGGATAACCTCTACTGCTTTATACATCATGGTCTTGGGGAACAGGGCACCAAGGAGTAAGGAAGTAGGCTTAGGCCTTTTGTCAGGAGGGGAATTCTTCCCTAAGTCCCCGGTAGATTTCCCTTGAAGTTTCGTTCACAGGCTCACTCCTAGACAAATTACAAATCATCCTCTCTGGCCAATCAAACAAAACAGGGTCTGTTAAGAAGGAAGAACAGGGGGGATCTACTGAGTGGGCATCATTAGTGCCTGTCATACTCACTCACTAAACTTTAAGTCCTCTGATTGGCAGAAACTGATTCTTGCTCATTTTTATTTTTTTAGTTTTTACCTCCAGGGTGTACCATAGCACCTGACTATTTATTGATGCTCAATAAATGCTTGTTGAACAAATGAAAATGACCAAGCATGGATAGTACAAGAAAATAACAAACATGGGGAAGTAACAAAGTTACAGAAATGTACAAATTCTTATAATCTTGGAATCTGGCCTCTAACTCTCAATTCCCTTCACAGAAGGTCACTTGAAGAAATGAGCGAATCTATAAAGGTGTTTTGTGTTGCAGGATGGTTGGTCTTGCATGAGTAAGATGGGAAGTAGGAAGCTTCTAGGCAGAGAGGCTGGTATATCTGTGGAGATGCTTCGTATTGAAAAATGGACAGCTGAGATTGCACATAAGGAGAAATGTGCTGGAGGGCAGGCTCCGTGTGCCCCACACGAGGTAGCCGGAGGTTCTGCTATCGCACCCAAGAGCTGCACATCCCAAAGAGGCAAAGAAATGGACTCCTCAGCATTTTAGGAGCAAAGAAACCTTTGTCAAAAGGTCCATAGTAGTCCTTTTCTCTTCACACTTCTTTAAAAAGAATTTGGCCACATGCCCATTCCTAAACCAGCCCCTGAAGGGGGAATAGAATTAGCGTGGCTGATTTAGGTTAATCGTTCAGGGTGGGATGGATGCCGGCGAGAAAATCCGCACAGAGGCTGGCTGGTCCGGTTTAGGAGTTATTGCCACCATGTAGCTTAAGAAATTTCAATAGCCTGAACATGCTTTATTTATTGTGGGTAAAGATAGTTATGAAAGTAGGATGTAAGAGATATTGTTTTTAGTTTGTCTTTTTTTAAATTATGTTATGTTAATCACCATACATGACATCATTAGTTTTTGATGTAGTACTCCATGATTCATTGTTTGTGCATAACACCCAGTGCTCCACGCAGAATGTGCCCTCCTTAATACCCATCACCAGGCTAACCCATCCCCCCACCCCCCTCCCCTCTAGAACCCTCAGTTTGTTTTTCAGAGTCCATAGTCTCTCATGGTTCGTCTCCCCCTCCGATTTCCCCCCCTTCATTTTTCCCCTCCTGCTATCTTCTTTTTTTCTTTTAACATATAATGTATTGTTTGTTTCAGAAGTACAGATCTATGATTCAACAGTCTTACACAATTCACAGCACTCACCATAGCACATACCCTCCCCAATGTCTGTCACCCAGCCACCCCATCCCTCCCACCCCCCACCACGCCAGCAACCCTCAGTTTGTTTCCTGAGTTTAAGAATTCCTCATATCAGTGAGGTCATATGATACATGTCTTTCTCTGATTGACTTATTTCACTCAT